>NW_022611122.1:0-74968 GCF_004382195.2 Drosophila sechellia
CCTTCGAAACATCTCAAATCGGCATTAATTAATCCCAACTTATTACAATACCCAAATTTCAGCAAAGAGTTTGCATAATACGGATGCAAGTAAGCAAGCTTGTGGAGCAGTGTTAACTCAATGCAAAAAAAGGCTCCAACTTCCAGTGGCATATGCATCAAGAGCGTTTACAAAGGGTGAAAGTAATAAAAGCACAACAGAACAAGAATTGGCAGCAATTTCATTGGGCAATAACTCATTTCAGACCATATATTTATGGTAGACATTTCACTGTCAAAACAGACCACAGACCACTTACATACCTGTTCTCTATGATAATCCGAGCTCTAAACTAACTCGTATGAGACTTGAATTAGAGGAGTATAATTTTACAGTTGAGTATCTAAAGGGAAAAGACAACTATGTAGCTGATGCGTTATCAAGAATAACCATCAAAGAACTACAAGAAATTAACAGAAATATAAAGAAAGTCACTACAAGATATCAAAGTAGACAAAAATCCTGCGCAGGAGATAAAGAAATAGAATTGCCTAAGCAATCTATAGAAAAAGCTTCAAAGCCCAACGTATATGAAGTCATCAAAAATGACGAATTACGTAAAGTAGTGACCTTGCATATAAAAAATATGCTATGTTTCTTTAAACATGGTAAGAAAATTATTGCAAGATATGATATTAGCGATTTATATACTAATGGAATACTTGATTTAGGTCATTTTTTCCAAAGGCTTGAAATGCAAGCCGGTATAAATAAAATCAGCCAACTCAAAGTGGCACCGTGGGAAAATATCTTTGAACATGTTTCAATTGATATTTCAAAATAATGGGCAATAAAATATTAAATTCATTGAGAGTAGCGCTACTCAACCCGGTGACCCTAATAGAAAAATTAAAAGAAAAAGAACTATATTGTCTACATTTCATGACGATCCAATACAAGGAGGTCACCAGCATCACAAAAACCTTGGCCAAGGTCAAAAGATACTATTACTGGAAAGGTATGTCTAAAGATATAACTGAGTACATTAAAAAATGTCAGAAATGCCAAAAATCAAAAGTGACAAGAAATACAATAACTCCTTTAACAATAACAGAGACCCAATAAAAGCTTTCGACAGGGTGATAGTGGACACTATAGGTCCGCTACCAAAATCAGGAAATGGCAATGAATATGCAATCACACTAATATGTGATTTAACTAAATATCTAGTTGCCATACCAGTTGCAAACAAAAGCGCAAATACTGTCGCTAAAGCAATTTATGAATCTTTTATTCTAAAGTTACGGTCCAATGAAGACGTTCATTACGGACATGGGAACAGAATATAAGAATTCAGTTATAAATGACTTGTGCAAATATCTTAAAATAAAAAATATACCATCAACTGCACATCATCACCAGACAGTTGGAACGGTCGAAAGAAGTCACCGAACTTTCAATGAATATATACGTTCATACATATCTGTTGATAAAACTGATTGGGACGTATGGCTTAAATATTTCGTAATACTGTTTAACACGACCCCATCAATAGCACATAACTATTGTCCATACGAACTTGTCTTAGGTAAAACAAATAATTTGCCAAATCAATTTAATAGCATAACTAATATAAGAACCATATATAATGTAGATGATTATGCTAAGGAAAGTAAAATATAGATTAGAAGTTGCCTATAAAAGAGCTAGAATTATGATAGATGAACATAAAGAGAAAAATAAGAAACTTTATGATCAGAAAGCAAGGAACTTAGATATATTAGTAGGAGATAAAGTTCTATTAAAAAACGAAACAGGTCATAAGTTAGACTCCAAATATACAGGTCCGTATAAAGTAACGGAAATTGGAGAAAATAATAACATTATAATAACTAATAATAAAAATAAAAAGCAAAACTGTTCATAAAGACAGATTAAAAATTGCGACGTCGTAAATATTTATAGTATGATCATACATAGGCATAAAAATAAAAATAATAATAATAATAATAAAAAAAAAAAAAAATTTTTCTTTTTGAGGTTTTACTTAAAAATTCTCACTACATAGATGTACTTAAAAACAATCATAACACAATTTTTAATAATGTATAAACTACCTTTAAAATAACTTCATAATATTACGATATTTTTCAAAAGGAGGGAGATGTAGTACCATATGCACACATATCGGTTAACCACTGTATTCATAATATACAATCACATTGTATCACTCTGTTGCAATGTGTACATAAACAGTTCAGCCCAAGCGTATGTTGAGGGCAACGTACCTAATTTGCATGATCAGCAGTACTCACGCTGGCCAAGCGCTGACCGCTAATATGTGTGCCTATAGCACCCCTCCTCCAGCACCGTCGCTCGGCGACAATATATATATATATGTAGGAAACGCATATAAGCGTCGCTGCGCTGCAGGCTATGCCGGCAGCGCTGCTCCTCGACTTAGGCTAAGAAACCATGTATTTAGATCGCCAGATTATTGACGAATTAACTTCGAACGGAGCGGGACCTTCCCTGCTCCTACAAATTAAATAACAAATATATATAATTCAAATATACAATTCCATTCCATAAATGTCGATATTTTCTCCTCGGACCTTGAAAATTTATGGTGGGGACACGCAAACTTCTCAACAGGCCGTACCAATATCCGCAGCTGGTCTCCAGGTGAAGAGTCTCTAGTCGATAGAATAATGTAGGTAAGGGAAGTCGGCAAATTAGATCCGTAACTTCGGGATAAGGATTGGCTCTGAAGATTGAGATAGTCGGGCTTGATTGGGAAACAGTAACATGGTTTATGTGCTCGTTGTTGTTACTGCTGGTAGTTACTTGTTCCCCGGATAGTTTAGTTACGTAGCCAATTGGGGAACTTTTTTGCTAAAATTTTTAAGAATACTATTTGGGTTAAACATATACTTATCAATTATAACGATTATCAATTAACAATCAATTCAGAACTGGCACGGACTTGGAGAATCCGACTGTCTAATTAAATTAAACAATTTAATTAAGCACAATTAAACAAAGCATTGTGATGGCCCTAGCGGGTGTTGACACAATGTGATTTCTGCCCTTCTGTGCTCTAAATGTCAAACTGAAGAAATTCAAGTAAGCGCGAGTCAACGCGGGAGTAACTATGACTCTCTTAAGGGGGGATCTAGGGTATTTGCTACTCTATCTAGGGTTCCCTGCACAGTATGTGGCCGGTCTTTTAATAGCAAGAGAGGACTCGGTGTTCACATCTCACAAGTGGATGATGGCGAGAATGGAGGTTGAGCTCACAGCAAATGTATGTAAACACATGAACAAGCAACTAGTGGTATATTTTGCAAACCGTAGCGTCGAAGCCATCAAAAAGCTAATACAGAGGGGCGATTATAAGGAGAAAATAGAGCAGATAAGAGGGCAATCAGCTCTCGTCCCGGAAGTTACTAATCTAACCATAAGGGCCGCCCTAGTACAAGTGAGCAAAACCCCCAAGTAACAAAATCGGAAACAACTCCAATCACTCCCTTCGAATAGTCGAACAGGGAAATTTTGCGGACACTGCGCGGGTATAGCCCCGTAGAATGCCATTCCAAATGGAGAGCCCAAGAGTTGCAAATTATCATTGATAGGGCACAGCTCGAGGGAAAGGAAACCACTCTCCAATGCTTACCGCTATATCTCCTGGGAATTTTTCCGGCACAGGGCCAAGAAAAAAACCCGCGCCAGCGCATCTTCTTTCCAACCGACGATGTGCCGATAATGCGACGATAGTTTACTTAGTCTTGAGGCATAGCCATAAGCACTTTAGATCTTGCTACTTCGCAAATTGATGTAGGCAAGGCATTTGATTCTTTATCGCATGCATCTATATACGACACCATACGTGCTTATGGTGCTCCAAAGGGCTTCGTTGACTACGTACAGAATACGTACGAGGGCGGCGGTACCAGTCTCAATGGGGACGGTTGGAGTTCAGAGGAATTCGTCCCTGCTAGAGGAGTAAAGCAGGGTGACCCTTTATCTCCTATTCTATTTAATTTGGTAATGGACAGGTTACTTAGAACCCTACCCAGCGAAATTGTGCCAAGTCGGAAATGCCATTACTAACGCGGCCGCGTTTGCAGATGATTTGGTACTATTTGCGGAAACTCGAATGGGACTTCAGTATTGTTGGACAAGACGTTGGATTTTCTACCTATCGTCGGCCTCAAACTTAATGCGGACAAGTGTTTTACTGTTGGCATTAAGGGCCAGCCGAAACAGAAGTGTACCGTGTTAGAGGCACAGAGCTTCTACGTAGGCTCGAGTGAGATTCCATCATTGAAGCGCACGGACGAGTGGAAGTACTTAGGCATCAACTTCACTGCAACCGGGAGGGTTCGATGCCAATGCGGTCGCAAACGCGGTCCTACGGAAAACTGACAAGCTAATAAGATACTATGTGCGAGGATGGCTAAATCTTCCGTTGCCGATAGCATTTGTTCATGCCCCCCAAAAAGTGGAGGTCTCGGAATTCCATCATTAAGATGGGTAGCTCCAATGTTAAGGCTAAGACGATTGAGTAACATTAAATGGCCTCACCTCACGCAAAACGAGGTAGCCAGCTATTTCCTCGAAGCCGAAAAACAAAGTGCCCGAGATAGATTATTAGCTGAACAAAATGAATTGTTATCGCGTCCGGCAATAGAAAAATATTGGGCGAACAAGTTGTACATCTTAGTTGATGGTAGCAGACTCCGTGAAGTGGGCCATTGGGGCCCGCAACACGGGTGGGTTAGTCACCCCACGCGTTTATTAACAGGAAAGGAATATAGACGGTATTCGTCTGCGGATAAATGCCCTACCCACGAAGTCTCGTACTACAAGGGGAAGGCACGGAACGACAGTGTCGTGCAGGATGTGACGCTCCCGAAACAACAAACCACATAATGTAAAAATGCTACCGATCGCATGGGAGGTGGGTAGGCAGACACAACTGCGTAGTAAATCGAATCAATCACTTGAGGAGAGAGGCTGCGTGGTCATTGTTGAACCAAGTCTGCAGTGCGAATCCGGCCTTAATAAGCCAGACCTGGGTGCACTACGACAAAATCACATTGATTGATCGACATACAAATTGTGACTCTATGGATGATGCCACACCAGCGCAAAATCAATAGATACGACAGACCGGAAATACGAACTGAATTGCGTCGCAGACTCGAAGCCGCAGGTGACATTGAATTCCATTCTGCCACCCTGAACTGGTGGGGGACAGCATCGCGAGTGCCTTGAGCGGAAGCAGTGCCTCGAGGAACCCAGACGAGGCAGGCGGAAGCCATCTGGCCTCTAAGAGCTCGTCGCCAACGCAGGCGAAACTGGTTACCCTGGCATCGAATGGAGTGCCAGAACCCGTTGGTGTACTGGAGGAGGCGTTTTCGTCGCTGGAGGACGACCGTGCGGCTACGTCAAACGATGCCATCGATGCATCGATGGAATTCATACAGGAGCTCCATGAAAATAACTTCGATAGCGAAATGACTCTGTCCCAGTTTAAGAAGTCCGTGCACCTGGTGACCAAGGCGTGGTCGGTAACTGACGGCGCCACAGTAAATGTGACGCTAGAGGTCGACGACCGGGCGATGGCGAAGCTTGATGTAGGTCGTGTTTACATCAAGTGGTTTTCCTTTCGATGCCGACCACAGGTCCGCACATACGCCTGCCACAGATGCGTGGGTTTCGACCACAAGGTCAGCGAATGCCGGCAAAAGGACAATGTTTGCCGCCAGTGCGGGCAACAAGGCCATAGGCAAAGTGCAAAAACCCGGTGGACTGCCGGAACCGCCGTCACAGAGGCAACCCTCGGGGCATTACATGCTCTCGAATGTTTGCCTGATATACGGGTCGTTGCTGGCGAGGGTGCAAGCTAGACATTAATGTTTAGCTTCATCCAAGCGAAGTGTGGCCGAGGCCGAGCTGCGAGCATCAAGCTCGGACTCCGACTCAGGGGATCGGAGTTTATGTTCGCGCTGGTGCAGGAGCCGTATCTCGGCGCGGACGGAATGGATGTGCTGCCTGAAGGAATGAGAATTTTCACCGACCGGCGAGGGAAGGCAGCCATCCTAGTGGGTCATCAGGAAGCCATCTGTATGCCAGTGGAAACCCTCACCACAGATCATGGCGTATGTCTGGTCGTTAAAGGGAGTTTTGGCTCAATCTTCCTTTGCGCCGCATACTGCCAGTTCGATGCACCTCTGGAACCGTACCTCCGGTACATGGATGCGGTCCTGCTGCAGGCCAGCAGAACCCAGGCAATCCTGGTCCTCGACGCGAAAGCAGTGTCCCCCATGTGGCTTAACAAACTCTCTCGTCATGCCGAGGGGCAAGCTAACTACAGACGGGGTGAGCTGCTGTCAGAGTGGATGCTGGAGGCAAGAGTTGCCGCCCTAAACCAGTCAACAGAGGTGTACACGTTCGATAATCACAGAGCTACAAGCGATATCGACGTGACAATCGTCAATGAGGCAGCATCTATGTGGGCCACATATGAGTGGAGAGTGGACGAGTGGGAATTGAGTGACCACAACATCATTACTGTTGTGGCCGAACCAACTACCGCGCGCGCAGTTGAGAGCATAGCTCCTGTGCCGTCCTGGAACTTCTCCAATGCACGTTGGCGATTGTTCAAGGAGGAAATGGTGAGTAGAGCAGCCGAACTTCCGGAAAACTTCTCAGAGTCGCCATTGGACCAGCAAGTTTCGACCCTGCGCAGTACAGTACATAATGTATGTGATATTGCGCCGGGAAGAAAGTCGATTCGATCGCCCAACAGGAGAGCACGTTGGTGGACTGCCGACCTCTGCGCTGCAAGGCGCGAAGTCCAGAGACTTCGGTTGAAGAGCAGGCGCTCTCCCGGCTTGGACGGCATCAACGGCACTATCTGCAAGGCAGTCTGGCACGCCATACCCGAGCACCTAGCATCATTGTTTTCCCGATGCATCCGATTAGGATACTTTCCCGCCGAGTGGAAGTGCCCACGAGTTGTCTCGCTGCTCAAAGGGCCAGATAAGGACAAGTGTGAGCCCTCCTCATATAGAGGAATATGCTTGCTACCAGTCTTTGGTAAGTTGCTCGAGGCCATCATGGTGAATCGTGTGAGAGAAGTTCTTCCGGAAGGCTGCAGATGGCAGTTTGGATTTCGCCAAGGACGATGTGTGGAGGATGCTTGGAGGCACGTGAAGAGCAGTATTTGTGCCAGCCCGGCGCAATACGTGCTCGGCACATTCGTGGACTTCAAAGGAGCATTCGACAACGTCGAATGGAGTGCTGCACTCCGCCGACTTGGGATGCCGCAAATGAGCTTGTGGCAGAGCGTCAGCGTCTCCAGCCGTATTGCCAGCTGAATTTCGAGGGAAATTCCCGAGCTATGCTAGAGGAAAAAGGAGCACAACTGATGTCCATCGTAGAAGCGTAGGGAGCGGAAGTTGGCGTAGCCGTCTCGACCAGCAAGACGGTAATAATGCTGCTGAAAGGTGCCTTGAGACGTGCGCATACGGTGAGGTTTGCTGGAGCGAACCTTCCGTATGTGCGTAGCTGTCGGTACCTTGGCATTACGGTCAGTGAAGGAATGAAATTCCTCACGCACATAGCTTCGCTTCGCCAGCGGATGACCGGAGTCGTTGGAGCATTGGCGCGTGTGCTTCGAGCCGACTGGGGCTTCAGTCTTCGAGCCAGGCGGACCATATATGACGGACTCATGGCACCTTGTGTGCTGTTTGGTGCCCCGGTATGGTATAACACCGCCGAACAAGTAGCTGCCCAGAGACGACTAGCCTCCTGCCAGAGGCTAATCCTTCCTCGATGCCTTTCGTATGCCGAACAGTGTCCACAGTGGCACTGCAGGTACTTGGTGGAGCTCCCCCGCTTGACTTGGCTGCTAAGTTATTAGCGGTCAAATACAAGCTAAAGCGTGGATACCCGCTGGAGGAGAACGACTGGCTTTACGACGAGGACATTACGTGTCTAAGCTGGAAGCAGAGGAAGACTCGCCTAGATGAGTGCTTACTTCAGAGTTGGCAGAACAGATGGGATGAAGACAGCAAACCAGGACGGGTGACGCATAGATTCATCCCATACGTCACTCTCGCCTATCGGGATCCAAGCTTTGGATTCTCGATGAGGACGTCTTCAACGCATTTTTGCAAGGGAGAGCCCTCAGCGATACCACTGCTTACGTTTGTGGAGATCCATATGAGGACTGGATGCACATATTGTGCGCTTGCCCCCTATATGCAGATTTGCGGAACCTCGATGGACTTGGAGTTCAGCGCCTTGGCGAAAACTGGACCTTCGAGAGAATCCTGAAAGACCAACAGAGGACTCAACGGCTGGCAGTGTTTGCGGACGAAGTGTTCCGGAGGAGGAGGGGTGTTTAGCCCAACATCTTCGCCGTGTGGTTAGCGGGCGAGAATACTTCCACAGTCCGCTATTGCTTTTCGTAAGAGGCGACTAATATAGCGACAGGTTCCTCTAACCATGCTTGTCGGAGCAAAAAGAGGAGGCCCACCGAGCCTCTCTTTCGGTACCACGGGTTGTGCAGCTATCCAAGACTGCACATTGAGGTAGGCCCCCTGGTGGGAGTATCGTGGTGGCTGTGGTTGGTACCCATATCGCGGGTAGAGCCTTCGTGTTCGACGTTTGAGTTACGGTGCTGGTTGCGCAAAACTCGTGTGCTGTGACCCAGAGATCAGTAGAGATTTTAGGTAGATCTCGCAAGGGGGAGTGCTTGCCCGGCAAGCAAGTACTCGAATTGCTACCGGGGTGGTCGCTATTTATATAGCTATAGCTACTAGTCCGGGACGCTTGTCTGGCGTATCCAGACACATGCACCATATGCTCACTTGTGGGTGTATAGGGTGTCGTGGTTGTAATCCTTCAGTGTGGAACACGCCACGTAAAACAAGTTCGGACGGATCCGAAAGTCGTCGTCATTGTCGCTATCTACTATCTAGCGAAACCACAGCCAAGGGAACGGGCTTGGAATAATTAGCGGGGAAAGAAGACCCTTTTGAGCTTGACTCTAATCTGGCAGTGTAAGGAGACATAAGAGGTGTAGAATAAGTGGGAGATATTAGTCCTCGGTTTGGTATCGTCAATAAAATACCACTACTCTTATTGTTTCCTTACTTACTTGATTAAATGGAACATGTATCATTTCCTAGCCATTATACTGATATATTTATTATCGTATGGTATTGGGTTTTGATGCAAGCTTCTTGATCAAAGTATCACGAGTTTGTTATATAATCGCAAACAAATTCTTTAATAAAACGATGCATTTATGTATTTTTGATTTGAAAATTTGGTATAACTCCAATTACTCAGGTATGATCCAACTCAAGGACATTGCCAGGTAGGGAGTTTGACTGGGGCGGTACATCTCTCAAATAAAAACGGAGGCGTCCCAAGGCCAGCTCAGTGCGGACAGAAACCACACATAGAGCAAAAGGGCAAATGCTGACTTGATCTCGGTGTTCAGTACACACAGGGACAGCAAAAGCTCGGCCTATCGATCCTTTTGGTTTAAAGAGTTTTTAACAAGAGGTGTCAGAAAAGTTACCATAGGGATAACTGGCTTGTGTCGGCCAAGCGTTCATAGCGACGTCGCTTTTTGATCCTTCGATGTAGTCTCTTCCTATCATTGTGAAGCAAAATTCACCAAGCGTTGGATTGTTCACCCATGCAAGGGAACGTGAGCTGGGTTTAGACCGTCGTGAGACAGGTTAGTTTTACCCTACTAATGACAAAACGTTGTTGCGATAGCATTCCTGCGTAGTACGAGAGGAACCGCAGGTACGGACCAATGGCACAATACTTGTTCGAGCGAACAGTGGTAAGACGCTACGTCCGTTGGATTATGAACGCCTGAACGCCTCTAAGGTCGTATCCGTGCTGGACTGCAATGTGATAAATAAGGGGCAATTTGCATTGTATGGCTTCTAAACCATTTAAAGTTTATAATTTATTTTATAAACGACAATGGATGTGATGCCAATGTAATTTGTAACATAGTAAATTAGGAGGATCTTCGCATTATTTAATACAATGACAAAGCCTAGAATCAATTGTAAACGACTTTTGTAACAGGCAAGGTGTTGTAAGTGGTTGAGCAGCTGCCATACTGCGATCCACTGAAGCTTATGCTTTGCTTGATGATTCGATAAATAAATAATTTTTTCCTGTAGCCAAACACCTCGTCATCAATTTAATGACGCATATGATATTGTCCCTATCATATAATTTTTGATATAAAGACTTTAAAGAATTGTATCAAGTTGCCAAACACCTCGTCATCAATTTAGTGACGCATATGATATTGTCCCTATCATATAACTTTTGATAGAAAGACTTTAAAGAATTGTGTCAAGTTGCCAAACACCTCGTCATCAATTTAGTGACGCATATGATATTGTCCCTATCATATAATTAATATAAAAACTTTAAAGAATTGTGTCAAGTTGCCAAACACATCGTCATCAATTAAGTGATGCATATGATATTGTCCCTATCATATAAATAATATAAAGACTTTAAATTACGATAGAGGGTTCAAAAACTACTATAGGTAGGCAGTGGTTGCCGACCTCTCATATTGTTCAAAACTTATGTATTCATATGATCTTGGCAATTGTATGAGTAAATTAAATAATATACATATGAAAATGATTAATTATTATATGTATAAGGGAAAAATGCTGAAATATTCCCACATTCTCTTAGTATTATAGAGAAAATCCATTATAGTGAGAGGGTATAGTAGTGTAAACGACCGGAATTACGACAGAGGGTTCAAAAACTACTATAGGTAGGCAGTGGTTGCCGACCTCTCATATTGTTCAAAACTTATGTATTCATATGATTTTGGCAATTATATGATTAAATTAAATAATATACATATAAAAATGGTTAATTATTATATGTATATGGGAAAAAATGATGAGATATTCCCATATTCTCTTAGTATTATAGAGAAAATCCATTATAGTGAGAGGGTATAGTAGTGTAAACGACCGGAATTACGACAGAGGGTTCAAAAACTACTATAGGTAGGCAGTGGTTGCCGACCTCTCATATTGTTCAAAACTTATGTATTCATATGATCTTGGCAATTGTATGAGTAAATTAAATAATATACATATGAAAATGATTAATTATTATATGTATAAGGGAAAAAATGCTGAAATATTCCCACATTCTCTTAGTATTATAGAGAAAATCCATTATAGTGGGAGGGTATAGTAGTGTAAACGACCGGAATTACGACAGAGGGTTCAAAAACTACTATAGGTAGGCAGTGGTTGCCGACCTCTCATATTGTTCAAAACTTATGTATTCATATGAATTTGGCAATTATATGAGTAAATTAAATAATATACATATGAAAATGATTAATTATTTTAGGTATAAGGGAAAAAATGATGAAATATTCCCACATTCTCTTAGTATTATAGAGAAAAGCCATTTTAGTGAGAGGGTATAGTAGTGTAGAAGACCGGAATTACGACAGAGGAATTACGACAGACAAAAACTACTATAGGTAGGCAATGGTTGCCGACCTCTCATATTGTTCAAAACTTATGTATTCATATGATTTTGGCTCCCCTGGGTGAAGGATGAAATTACGAAAAGCAGCAGGCAGTACATGCAGAGGCTTCAAGACCACCCAAACAACCTGGCACAAAACCTGCTGGACTCCAGTCAACGCACCAGAGGGCTGCACCGATCGCACCCTTTGGACCTATCTGGGATTAGACACGCGCATTAAAATTAAATTATATACATACATGATAATATACATCATACATACAATATCGACAGTTATTGTAAAGTTTTCGCAACAAATTATGTAATCCATTAATTCTCTACCATTAAGTTTAGTCCTCAAATTTAATGATTGTCCGCGAAGGACAGTTTTAAATAAATACACAAAAAAAAAAAAATATATATATGATTTTATAATAATAAACATATGAAAATTAATATTTATTATATTTATTATATTAATATAAATTATATTTATATATATATGAATAATGGAAAAAAAATGAAATTTTCCTATAATCTCTTAATATATAAGAGATTATATGCCCGTATGTTGGGTGGCAAACGGAATTAAAAATATCCGCTTTGAGGACACCGGGTTCAAAAACTACTATAGGTAGGCAGTGGTTGCCGACCTCCCGCATTATTCGAAATATTTATTTCGGATTATGTTTATATTGGTTACATATAATAAAGTATATTATTATCTCTACAAATTTGTTTCTCAGTTTCTCAGGATAATAGGAATATACGCTTTTTAGATAATATCGTTGAAACAAAAGTCAAGTTCTTATTATATATAGAATAACAAATCGTTTCCATATATTATCGTTAATTTTTGGAGGCAGGCAAATATTAATTTATTACCTCCCGTATAGTTTGGATTGTTGTATCGTTACGGTATAATACAAATATGGGTTCTTATGAAAGAAATATAAAATATATATTAAATGTGGAAATATTATCATATGCGCTTGGTTTTATGTTATATATTACCAGAGAGATATATCAAAAGAGATAAAATTTAAATTTATCTTCAAAATGCAAATGATTAACCTTAATATTTATATTGGTTAAACAAAAATTGTTAATGTGTGGATACAATAATTATGTATGTTGGAAATAAAATGATGTTTTATAATGAAATATGTATATGTCGGAGCACAATTATTATTCTCCATTTCGCTCACTCACTGTGTCACTCACTTCTTCTCCGTGCTATCCCTCGAACCATACTCGGCGACAGCGACCACACGCTGCTGCCGCGCTGTAACGGGAGATGCCAAAGCTTCAAAAATACAGCCGACCAATAGCAACGCAGTATGCAATAATGTAATATGATGACATACCAATGATTTCCCCGAACTGATGGAATTATTATTCTTGTGAAACATTCTAGCACATCCATCAGCTTACAAAAGTATGCGCCGACACGGCCATCCTGACCTTTACACGTCCTCGTGATATATTACCAAAATGATTCGTTCTCTAATTTTATTGTAAAACTATTTTTACATCATTTTAAAAAATATTAGCCAATTGACAAATCAAATTTCCAAATTTAAATTTCAAATAAAAATTTCTTTTCTTTAACATAATTCATTTTCTTCTTATTCATATGTAATGCGCAACGCGCCATGATCAAGACATTTGCCTTGCACTTGTGCTTACATTATAGTTAAAAAATTTCATTGTTAGCCCTTCAGGCATCCATACTGTCTCTTTCAACAGCTTCAATAATTTCGCTACTGTCTCTTTCAACAGCTTCAATAATTTCGCTACTGTCTCTTTCAACAGCTTCAACAATTTCGCTACTGTCTCTTTCAACAGCTTTAACAATTTCGCTACTGTCTCTTTCAACAGCTTCAACAATTTCGCTACTGTCTCTTTCAACAGCTTCAACAATTTCGCTACTGTCTCTTTCAACAGCTTCAACAATTTCGCTACTGTCTCTTTCAACAGCTTCGTTACAATTTTCAAATTCTGCTGGTACTTGCCAATTTGGCATTTTCTTTATGTCATCGTGAGCATATTTATATTTTATATTATTTGTCAGTAACCTGAGCATATACCTGTCTCCGTCTAACAATTCAGTTATTTGAAAAGGCCCTCTGAACTTCGGGCTTAACTTTGTTTGATGCCTCTCTTCATTCTTTAACAATACAAAATCTCCGACTTGACATCTATCAACTTTAGCTTTGTTTTTATCAAATTTATTTATTGTTATATGCTGCTGCAGCCGAAATACTCTGAACTGCACGTGCTCTTACTTCTTCTAGATTAACCTCATCTACCTCATCGCAAGGTGGAACCAACCCCAACGGCCGAGCAACTTTGCCAATAAAAAATTCTAAAGGGCTTGCCTTTGTCACTCGACTAACCGTACAGTTTAATGCTAACTGAACCTCACCTAACGCATCTTGCCAAGAGCGACTGCTAGTCTCGACTGCGGTTAGTAAGTTTTTTAAGGTGCTCATAATGCGTTCTACTTGACCATTTGCTCTACTTGCACCAGTCGCAATCAAGTGCAAATTTATTTTCTGTTGCTCACAGAAATCACTAAATCTACTGCTGGCAAAACACCTACCCTGATCTGCAATAATGCGATACTCCAAACAGAGATATAACCGACGTCACTGCACTTACGCAATTCTCTGCGTCAATTTTATGCGTGTGAGTTAAATAAACAAATTTAGTAAAGGCATCTACTTGTACGATGATATACTCTTTCTGATCAGACTTGCCGCTTAACTTTCCAGTTATGTCGATGTGAACAGTGTGCCAAGGGATATTTACTTTTGGTATTGGATGAAGGCTAGCTTGAATTTTGCCCGAGGAGGTCTTTGACATTTTACACGTAATGCAGTTTTCAACGAATTTTCGAATATATTTAGACATGTTATCGAACCAGTAATAGTCATAGGCCTTGTCTGACGTCTTCTCCCATCCCAAGTGCATTATTGACTCATGAATTTGGTTTATAACAGACCATCTAAATACCTTGGGAACAATTGATAACGATCGAGTTCTACCATTTCGCTGAATTTTTCGATATTCCTTCTCTTAACTCATAAGTTTTTGCAACGTCCTCAGCCAGGGAATTGTCTTTCAATTTATTTACAATATTTACTATTTCGAAATCTTGACGCTGTTCAGCCAAAAGCCAATTACTTGATATTTAAGCCAAATTAATTCGTTTTTCAAGTACTTTGGGAGTTGTAATACTCAAATCAGCTGAAGGCACATTTCTTGAAAGGAAGTCAACATGCGCCATTCGTTTGCAGCAAGAGTCTCCAGTTCATATGAGTGGTAACGTGACTCAGCCGGAGAAGCTGCCTTACTAAAATATTCAACGACATGAGACTTGTTGTTAATTTTGTGTAATAAGATGGCACCGTATCCACGAGAACTTGCATCTGTATGCAACTCGATGGGATGCTGCGGATCAAAAATTAATAAAACTGGCTTCTGGGTAAGAATAGAAATAACCTTTTGTCTTATTTCTTCATGCTCTGGCTTCCAAATAAATTCATTCCTTTCTGAAGTCAAAAGATATAACGGCTTCAAAAACAAGAAAATCCTTGCATAAATTGTCGAAAGTACGACGCTAATCCTATAAATTGTCGCAAAGCAGGGACCGACTGAGGAGGTGGTAAAGCAGTTAACGCTGCAATTTTAAGCGAATTTGGCCGGATTTCACCTGCACTCACTTCGTATCCCAAATATTGAACCTTTGACTTTAAAAAAGAACATTTGTTCATATTGAATGAAAATCCAGCTTTTGTGAGACAATCAAGAGTAATCTGCAACCTTTCTAAAGCTTCACTTTTCGTTGAAGCAGCCACCATTACATCGTCCATATAAACGACTACAAATTTATTTGCAAGGTCTCCGAGAGCTTGCATCAAAACGGCATTGCCAAGAATTCATATTGTCCATCTGGGGTGACAAAAGCTGTACACTCTACTGAATCCGGGTGTAATGGAATTTGATAATATCCACTTGCCATGTCCAGACATGAAAAATATTTCGCTCCATGAAGTCTCGCTTTTGGTCTGATATAAGGGGCAAGGGGTATCTGTCTGATACCGTATTAGAATTTAATTCTCTATAATCAACACACAAACGATGAGAGCCGTCCTTTTTGTTGACTAACATTATGGGACTTGCAAAAGGTGAACAGCTTATTTTTATAATGTTACACTCTAATAATTCATTAATTTTGTCTCGCACTAATTCCCTTTCATTTGGGCTAAGTCTATATGGTCGTCTTTGAACAGTTCTTTTTGGGTCAACTAATTTAATTTTCATTTCTCCCGAGCTAACTCTGGTCAATGGAATTCCGGCAATAAAAGATTTTGAGTATTTTTCCACTAAGCTTTTTAGTTTATCTCTGTCTTCACCAACAAGATCAGTATTTAACTCAGAAAATTGTTCATCATTAGAACAATAGTTTACAGTTTTTGCTCTGACAATTTCAAATTTACCAGGTGATATTATAACATTAAATTCTGGAAACAATACTTCACGACCAATAATTATGTAATTTTTCAAATATATGTCATTCAAGACATGAAACAATATTTCGATACAATGATTGTTAATTATTACGTTACTAAGTATCTGCAATGTGCTACAAATACTACCATTGCCAATACCTTTCAACATCACTACATTGTTAATTCTTTTATCAACTAATTTGCTACTTAGCTTTTGTTTAATTAAAGAACATTCCGCTCCAGAGTCAAACGTTGTTGAAAATGCCTCTCCCTTGGGTTCGACAACCTCGCATAGCTCCAACCTTTTCACTTGATGCGTGCCTTTGTCCTTTTTGGGCTTGCTGCAGTGTGTTGAAATATGACCGCGCTCGCCACAATTAAAACAAGTCACATCCGATTTTTGACGGTGAACAAAAGGGTTCCTGTCGTTGCTGTCCTTGTCATTAGACGAAAATTGCTGCTGCTGTTTAACTCTACATTCGATCATCTTGTGACCGAGTTTTCTGTGGAAAACTTATGTCAGCTGGAGGCATTTCTTCTTGCGGAGTTTTCTTTCGTTTATTAAACGTAAATGTTTTAAGCTCAGTTTGTAATTCACTTCTTTTGCGCACATTTGATGTAAATGTTAATCGTTGCAGCCTGCTATCTACATGAGCCAACTTAGCAAGCGTCACAGAAACAGCTATTTCCATCCATCTCACGCCACTTCGTAATAAACGACGTCATCATGCGACTAGCATAATTGGAGAGACATTCGCCGTCAGTTGGACAACCTGCTAGCATTGCTAAAAACATAGCCGCTGGAGTTTCCACACTAGCAAAACGTTGCACGAAAAGTTCCTTAAACTCGGTCCAAGTTATTTCCGGATAGCATATTTGAGCAAACCACTGTGACGCGCTTCCTTCCATCGCTGCACTTAAAGCCATAACTAACGCGCTGCCTTTTATAGTTGATTCAGCCAAGATATTATTTGCCGTAGAGCACCACGCCGTTGCGTCTGCGCCATCAAGGTCCGCGTTGAATTTAGGTAACACCACAGTATTTTTGTTTTTTGTTTCGGATGCCGTTGATTGTATTGCTTTAACAAGTTCGATCAAGTTTTTATTTTGCATTTCCATTAAAACGCGCCACGGCCCATCTATGATGTTAGGCAGCGAGCCAGATCCCACTTCTGATGTCGGAGCACAATTATTATTCTCCATTTCGCGCAGCGAGTTTCGAACCCACCGAAGGTCTACACACAATTAATTTGTGTCACTCACTTCTTCTCCGTGCTATCCTTCGAACCACACTCGGCGACAGCGACCACACGCTGCCGCCGCGCTGTAACGGGAGATGCCAAAGCTACAAAAATACATATAAATAAGCTACAAATATGCAATAATGTAATATGATGAAATACCAATGATTTCCCCGAAATGATGAAATTACTGTACTTCTGGAATAGTCTAACACATAATACAATATGATGACATACCAATGATTTCCCGGATGGAATTATTATTCTTGTGAAATATTCTAGCACATCCACCAGCTTACAAAAGTATGCGCCGACATATATATAAAAATATAAAATTATAGAAACATATATATTACAATAGTTATATGAACTTCATGTTATATTGGTAAAACAAGTATAAATTAAAAATGAAAATATGGATTACGAATGCTATATAAAAATGGCCGTAATCGAATGGATTTTTTACTTATAAATATATATTTAAAATTTTACCCAAGGCGAAATATTGAATTATATTCAATATAATAAAAATCATGGAATTATATAAAGTGGCAAATCTATATATCTATTATATTGCTTATTTCGATTCAAAAAATATGAATGGAATATGAAGGAAAAACATTATTCTTGTTGATCCTGCCAGTAGTTATATGCTTGTCTCAAAGATTAAGCCATGCAGTCCAAATACACACGAATTAAAAGTGAAACCGCAAAAGGCTCATTATATCAGTTATAGTTCCTTAGATCGTTAACAGTTACTTGGATAACTGTGGTAATTCTAGAGCTAATACATGCAATTAAAACATGAACCTTATGGGACGTGTGCTTTTATTAGTTGAATTCTAGATAACATGCAGATCGTATGGTGTTGTACCGACGACAGATCTTTCAAATGTCTGCCTTATCAACTTTTGATGGTAGTATCTAGGACTACCATGGTTGCAACGGGTAACGGGGAATCAGGGTTCGATTCCAGAGAGGGAGCCTGAGAAACGGCTACCACATCTAAGGAAGGCAGCAGGCGCGTAAATTACCCACTCCCAGCTCAGGGAGGTAGTGACGAAAAATAACAATACAGTACTCATATCAGAGGCCCTGTAATTGGAATGAGTACCCTTTAAATCCTTTAACAAGGACCAATTGGAGGCCAAGTCTGGTGCCAGCAGCCGCGGTAATTCCAGCTCCAATAGCGTATATTAAAGTTGTTGCGGTTAAAACGTTCGTAGTTGAACTTGTGCTTCATACGGGTAGTACAACTTACAATTGTGGTTAGTACTATACCTTTATGTATATAAGCGAATTACCGGTGGAGTTCTTATATGTGATTAAATACTTGTATTTTTTCATATGTTCCTCCTATTTAAAAACCTGCACTAGTGCTCTTAAACGAGTGTTATTGTGGGCCGGTACTATTACTTTGAACAAATTAGAGTGCTTAAAGCAGGCTTCAAATGCCTGAATATTCTGTGAATGGGGTAATGAAATAAGACCTCTGTTCTGCTTTCATTGGTTTTCAGATCAAGAGGTAATGATTAATAGAAACAGTTTGGGCGCATTACTATTACGACGCGAGACGTGAAATTCTTGGACCGTACCTGTTGGGTTGTCCCATTATAAGGACACTAGCTTCTTAAATGGACAAATTGCGTCTAGCAATAATGAGATTGAGCAATAACAGAGGTGTGCATGTCCTGGGCTGCACGAACGCTACAATGAAAGTATCAACGTGTATTTCCTAGACCGAGAAGTCCGGGTAAGCCGCTGAACCACTTTCATGCTTGGGATTGTGAACTGAAACTGTTCACATGAACTCGGAATTCCCAGTATGTGTGAGTCATTAACTCGCATTGATTACGACGTCCCTGCCCTTTGTACACACCGCCCGTCGCTACTTCCGATTGAATTATTTAGTGAGGTCACTGGACGTGATCACTGTGACGCCTTGCGTGTTACGGTTGTTTCGCAAAAGTTGACCGAACTTGATTATTTAGAGGAAGTAAAAGTCGTAACAAGGTTTCCGTAGGGGAACCTGCGGAAGGATCATTATTGTATAATATCCTTATCGTTAATAAACATTTGTTATAATACAAATAAATACAATTTACAAAAATATAAATATTACAAAATGATTCCACCGAATCAAAAGTTAAAGTCAAAATAAAATGAAGATGGCTTGTATTTTATATGTGGGGCTTGGCAACCTCATAAAAAGACTTTAACATTATTAATGTTGTTGTGCGTATTTGTGGCAGTACTTACTACAACAACGGCGTTTCCTATAAAAACAAATTCTGGAACATGGAAATCGAAGAAACTAAACTAAATTCGAAAGTAGAAGTCGAATTAAAATTAAAATAATTTTGAATGTGGTAATCGAAATAAGTGTGTGTGTATATGGACCATAATATATTGTTCATCAATGTTATGAGCATATGTTGGCCAATGCAACATCCTAAAATATACAATGTTTGTACCTGTCATCCATCAGGTTAATGTTTCATATAAATTTTGCAGTATGTGTCACCCAGAATAGCAAACCATAACCAGATTATTATGATACATAATGCTTATATGAAACTAAGACATTTCGCAACGTTTATTTTAGATATAAAAATAAATTTATTGAAGGAATTGATATATGCCAGTAAAATTGTGTATTTTTAATTTCTTTCAATAAAAACAATATTGACATTATATAAAAATGAATTATAAAACTCTAAGCGGTGGATCACATGAACATCGACATTTTGAACGCATATCGCAGTCCATGCTGTTATGTACTTTAATTAATTTTATAGTGCTGCTTGGACTACATATGGTTGAGGGTTGTAAGACTATGCTAATTAAGTTGTTTATAAATTTTTTATAAGCATATGGTATATTATTGGATTAAATAATGATTTTATTCATAATATTAAAAAAAAAATGAAAAACATTATCTCACATTTTAATGTGAAAAACGAAGAGAAATATTTTCTTTTTCAATCAAATAATACTGAGAAATGTCTAGAATTGTCTCTTATTAATGATTCGGAAAAAGAAAAATTGTTTTTGTTATTATTCTTCGTTCGTTCGTTAAATGGATAAAAAATAACGTTGCTTACAAGAACTATTGGAACTATTTATAACGAATTTAATTGATTGTTTTATCATTTATATATAAAGAATTTATGGCAAAATATAGTTATATATACAACCTCAACTCATATGGGACTACCCCCTGAATTTAAGAATATTAATTAGGGGAGGAAAAGAAACTAACAAGGATTTTCTTAGTAGCGGCGAGCGAAAAGAAAACAGTTCAGCACTAAGTCACTTTGTCTATATGGCAAATGTGAGATGCAGTGTATGGAGCGTCAATATTCTAGTAAGAGAAATTAATGATTTAAGTCCTTCTTAAATGAGGCCATCTACCCATAGAGGGTGCCAGGCCCGTATAACGTTAATTATTACTAGATGATGTTTCCAAAGAGTCGTGTTGCTTGATAGTGCAGCACTAAGTGGGTGGTAAACTCCATCTAAAACTAAATATAACCATGAGACCGATAGTAAACAAGCACCGTGAGGGAAAGTTGAAAAGAACTCTGAATAGAGAGTTAAACAGTACGTGAAACTGCTTAAGTTAAGCCCCATGAACCTGAATATCCGTTATGGATAAGAATAATGTGCATTTTTTCCATATAAGGACATTGTAATCTATTAGCATATCCCAAAATTATCATAAAATATAACTTATAGTTTATTCCAATTAAATTGCTTGCATTTTAACACAGAATAAATGTTATTAATTTGATAATTATTACAGAGTGTTAATTTTTCGGAAGTATATAATGGCATAATTAACATTGATTTTTGTGTTTATTATATGCTCTTGTATGATTAATAATGCGAAAGATTCAGGATACCTTCTTGGGACCCGTCTTGAAACACGGACCAAGGAGTCTAACATATGTGCATATGTGTTACATATATGTGTTAACTTGACTAATAATGGGATAAGTTTTTTAGCTATTTATAGCTAATTAACACAATCCAGGGCGTTCTATATAGTTATGTATAATGTATATTTATATTATTTATGCCTCTAACTGGAACGTACCTTAAGCATATATGCTGTGACCCGAAAGATGGTGAACTATACTTGATCAGGTTGAAGTCAGGGGAAACCCTGATGAAAGACCGAAACAATTCTGACGTGCAAATCGATTGTCAGAATTGAATATAGGGACGAAAGACCGATCGAACCATCTAGTAGCTGGTTGCTTCCGACGTTTCCCTCAGGATAGCTGGTGAATTTTAATATTATATAAAATAATCTTATCTGGTAAAGCGAATGATTAAAGGCCTTAGGGTCGAAACGATCTTAAAATATTCTCAAACTTTAAATGGGTAAGTACCTTAATTTTCTTGATATGAAGTTCAAGGTTATTATATAATGTGCCCAGTGGGCCACTTTTGGTAAGCAGAACTGGCGCTGTGGGATGAACCAAACGTAATGTTACGGTGCCCAAATTAACAACTCATGCAGATACCATGAAAGGCGTTGGTTGCTTAAAACAGCAGGCCGGTGATCATGGAAGTCGAAATCCGCTAAGGAGTGTGTAACAACTCACCTGCCGAAGCAACTAGCCCTTAAAATGGATGGCGCTTAAGTTGTATACCTATACATTACCGCTAAAGTAGATGATTTATATTACTTGTGATATAAATTTTGAAACTTTAGTGAGTAGGAAGGTACAATGGTATGCGTAGAAGTGTTTGGCGTAAGCCTGCATGGAGCTGCCATTGGTACAGATCTTGGTGGTAGTAGCATATAATCGAATGAGACCTTGGAGGACTGAAGTGGAGAAGGGTTTCGTGTGAACAGTGGTTGATCACGAGTTAGTCGGTCCTAAGTTCAAGGCGAAAGCCGAAAATTTTCAAGTAAAAACAAAAATGCCTAACTATATAAACAAAGCGAATATAATACACTTGAATAATTTTGAACGAAAGGAAATACGGTTCCAATTCCGTAACCTGTTGAGTATCCGTTTGTTATTAAATATGGGCCTCGTGCTCATCCTGGCAACAGTAACGACCATAAAGAAGCCGTCGAGAGATATCGGAAGAGTTTTCTTTTCTGTTTATAGCCGTACTACCATGGAAGTCTTTCGCAGAGAGATATGGTAGATGGCAGAAGAGCATGACATATACTGTTGTGTCGATATTTTCTCCTCGGACCTTGAAAATTTATGGTGGGGACACGCAAACTTCTGTAGGTAAGGGAAGTCGGCAAATTAGATCGACTTCGGGATAAGGATTGGCTCTGAAGATTGAGATAGTCGGGCTTGATTGGAAACAATAACATGGTTTATGTGCTCGTTGTTGTACTGCTGTTAGTTACTTGTTCCCCGGATAGTTTAGTTACGTAGCCAATTGTGGAACTTTCTTGCTAAAATTGTAAAGAATACTATTTGGGTTAAACCAATTAGTTCTTATCAATTATAACGATTATCAATTAACAATCAATTCAGAACTGGCACGGACTTGGGGAATCCGACTGTCTAATTAAATTAAACAATTTAATTAACACAATTAAACAAAGCATTATGATGGCCCTAGCGGGTGTTGACACAATGTGATTTCTGCCCTTCTGTGCTCTGAATGTCAAACTGAAGAAATTCAAGTAAGCGCGAGTCAACGGCGGAGTAACTATGACTCTCTTAAGGGGGATCTAGGGTATTTGCGAGCAGAGGGGAGTAATTTTATTACTCTGTAACTCACTCCTTTACTCAAGTCGACTCAAAACCTCCTCGTGGTGGTCCCCGGTAATGCTAAACTTGTTTAGCAGCTAATTGAGCGGCAAAACTTTTCCGATGGGTTGGTCCCAGAGGAAATTTATTCATATTGGTACTACAAGCACAAATAACGATCCTCGGATATCTTACACAATCTGATGACGACCCGACCCTCCGTGGATATCTTCCCGGAGGACCAATATGAACCAAACGCAGCGGCTACTCTATCTAGGGTTCCCTGCACAGTATGTGGCCGGTCCTTTAACAGCAAGAGAGGACTTGGTGTTCACATCTCACAAGTGGATGATGGCGAGAATGGAGGTTGAGCTCACAGCAAATGGATGTAAACACATGAACAAGCAACTAGTGGTATATTTTGCAAACCGTAGCGTCGAAGCCATCAAAATGCTAAGACAGAGGGCGATTATAAGGAAAAAATAGAGCAGATAAGAGGGCAATCAGCTCTCGTCCCGGAAGTTACTAATCTAACCATAAGGCGCCGCCCTAGTGCAAGTGAGCAAAACCCCCAAGTAACAACATCGGAAACAACTCCAATCACTCCCTTCGAATAGTCGAACAGGGAAATTTTGCGGACACTGCGCGGGTATAGCCCCGTAGAATGCCATTCCAAATGGAGAGCCCAAGAGTTGCAAACTATCATTGATAGGGCACAGCTCGAGGGAAAGGAAACCACTCTCCAATGCTTATCGCTATATCTCCTGGGAATTTTTCCGGCACAGGGTGTACGACACACGCTGACGAGACCTCCTCGGAGACCTCGGAATAGGAGAGAAAGCAGAAGGCAGCAGTATGCTGTGTAGTATGTGCCTATCAATATTAAGAACAATTAAATAAAATAGCATATTAACATATGGCAGCACTTTGTTGCTATGTTTATGTTTATGTTATGCACGCAGTTGACCAGGCGGAAGTAACATGATCACCCACTCGAAGGCCACAAAGTATAAGTGCATTGCCCACTTGAAGGCAAAAAGTATAAGTGCATGGTCAGCATTCACACGCCGACCAAATACATATTACATACGGACATACATATCTCGCTCTCCCGATAAGCCCAGATATATAAGATATACATAAGAACGCCGCTCCTCCGCTGGCGTACCCGGCAGCGCAGCTACGCGAATTAGCCTAAGTCCAAATATATTCAAAACTGTAAAATCAGACACTCTGTAGACATTGAGCTGGCAGAACTATTCTGCCTACTCTAAAATATAAGAAGAAAATCGAATAAATATAAAGCCAGCCCGACGGCTGCACTCAACTACAAAACAGACTCGTGTTCTCAATTGGTGCTCATCTTTACATGGCGACCGTGACAGTCGTCCAACGCTGGACGAATTGACCCAAGTTGGTGTCAAGACAAAGGAATACTGGGAACTGGAAGAAAGACACACACAAGAAATAATTAAATGGAATTCCCAAAACTAAGGAAGAATCTGAGTGAGTAGAGTTCTAAGCTGAAACTAAGCTGAATAAACGTATAGCCCACGTAGGGTGGCTAATATACGGTCAGCAAACGCCACCGGTTTGGTCGACATCTCTAAAGCTACAAGCAGAGCTAGACCACTTGCTGCAATATCAGCAAGAATTAAGGACCATAAACTCGAGAAAACTCACTCAGATAACATTAAAAATATACACGAAATTAATGAAATTCCAAAACACCAGGCATGTCCAGCACCAGCACCAGCATTAACAAAGCCAAAGAAGTCCTGCCCCCCTGGCTGCGAAGGAATCTGGAGTCCCCACTGCCTGGGGACTTGTGAGCGACCATCGACGTCTTCAGCGGCGAAGAAATAGACAGCAGCGAGGGAGTGTCAGCGTGCCACCCCGGCGACGCCCAGCTGACACCTGATGAGCATCAGCAACAGCAGAATATAATAATAAATACATATAAATATATAATAAATATAAAATATATAGATAAGAAAAATTGTAAGAAATATTGTAAAACGGAGCATATACTATTATGCCCTGTTAACCCAATATGGCCCGTGAAGCCATAGCTAGAATCAGGCAGGCAACAATGTAAAATACAATTTTTTTTTACTCTTGCGAACATTGAAAGATTTTATAAATAGATAATTCCAAACATAAATGTCTATAGAGACAAATGGAATAAGTAAAACTGAAAATAAAAGTATATACAAAGAAAATTCTCTATTCTATTCTCCAAAATATAAAATTAGTATACCCAAAATGGGTCTAATAGACACTAAAACTGTGTACTCTACAGCCATGTAATAAATAAGGTAGAAGTCCAAAATGCAGACTTGTTCTGGATAACCATAATACTAATTGTAATTGCACTAATTATGGTATCCAATGCATTAATAAAAATATACAAATTGCATAACAAGTGTCTTAAGAAACGATACCGTAGCACTGCTAACGGTATAGATAATATTTAAGGAAGATCTTAATAAAGTCAATTATGAATGAAAATATGAGAAAAATTATATGAAGAAGAAAAAATAATAAATCAAAAATATAAAACGTAATATTGAATTTATCTAGATTAGAACTAAAAAAAAAAAAATAACAAATGCATAAATTTGAAGATATGAGTATACCACAGCATGGACTGGGAAAAGCTTGTTGATCAGATAAAAGACCCAAATGAAAATTTCAGAAAATCCTATAAGTGCTTAACGCAAAACAGATCAATACAAGCTGTAACAATTAATAAGAATGCCCAAGTCTTGGTAAATAGTTATAATGAAATCAGAGAGTTGATCCAACAAAATAGAAAGAATTTGGAACGCAAACAGTGTGCTAAAGCTTTGGAACTACTGGTGACATCAAGAGAAAAATTAATACTTATAAAAAATAAATTCAGTCTCCAGATAGAACATCCAACCATAGTAAACACCCCACTAAGAATAAATTTGAATGAAGACAGCACTAACTATGACGAAGAAGATAGGACTATAGTCAAGAAGACATTAAAGAGGAAGATCTTCACGATCTAACTATACCAGCAAAATTAATGCTGAAGAAAGACGATAAAACAAATAACGCAGCCGACTCCGAAAATAACTTAACCATGGCAGAACAAGCAGCTGCCATTAGGTCTTACATTAGGGAAGTCGCTAGCACAGTGCCAGAATTTGATGGGCAAAAGATCCATTTACAAAGATTCATTAAGGCAATCAAATTGGTAGACCTAGCTAAGGGACCATTTGAAGACATTGCAGTTGAGGTCATTAAGTCAAAAATAGTTGGCACAATTTTGAACTCAGTTGACAATGAAACGACAATTCCAGCAATTATAAAAAATTGCAGAAAGTAGTTGTCGGTTAGACATCCAGTAATGTCAAAGCAAAGCTAGCAACAGTTCAGCAGAGAGGTAAAACTGCAACGCAATTTACCGCTGAAGTTAATAGCCTGAGAAAACTATTAGAAGCTTCCTATATCGATGAGGGTATATGATACATCGTGCTGAGCACGAAAGTATCAAAACAGTACTGGAAGCAGGGACTTGCACCACTATGGATGCAGCGATAAGCGCATACATAAGAACGAGTACAAGAGTTACCGGTGACATCAATAAAGTGATGTACCTTAGAGGTAACAGACCCAACAGAGGATACGGAAATGCCAATAGAGGTGGTAACCGCGGTAGAGGCTTTAATAACAGTAGTATTAGAGGCAACTACCATAACGGTTACCAAAATAACGGTTACCAGAATAACGGTTATCAAAACCGCTATAATGGAAATAATAACCGTTATAATGGCTATAACAGAGGCCGTTATAATGGAAATAGAAGCCGTAACAACAGTCAGAATAACTACAACAGAAACAATGCCAATGTACGAGTAATCCAAGAACATGGAAACTCGCAACAGCCTTTAGGTACTCAGTAGAAGAAGATCGTAGAGTATACACCATCAATTATAATCTCAACATATTTTCTACATTCATTCATGCCAAAACAGGCGTAAAACTAGTTTTTCTACTTGATACAGGTGCAGATATCTCTATTCTCAAAGAGAACTCTGACAAATTTTCTAATATTCAAATAACCAATGAAATAAACATTCAAGGCATAAGCCAACAGAAAATTCAGGACAGACTTTTATTGAGATACAGACAGGTAAATACATTATCCCACACGATTTTCATTTAGTAGATAAAAACTTTCCAATACCGTGTGATGGAATAATAGGAATAGATTTCATAAAAAAATATAATTGCCAAATCGATTTAAACCAAGAAGAAGATTGGTTTATAATTAGACCAAACAATTTGAAATTTCCAATATATATTCCCATAACATACAGCTCTGGTATTAACACAACGTTATTACCAGCAAGATCCCAAGTTGTCCGAAGATTAATAGTATCATCAAAAGATGATAACATTTTAATTCCAAACCAGGAAATTCAAACTGGTATTTATGTTGCAAATACAATCGCAACATCAAGTAATACATTTGTCCGAATTTTAAATACAACCGATTCCGACCAATTAGTCAATATGGACACACTAAAATAGTTCAGGCAAATAGTGAACACAGAAATAAAACTGTTTTATCTCAATTAAAGAAAAATTTCCCCGAATTGTTTAAATCACAATTAGAAAATATATGCAGCGAATATATATTTATATTTAAATTAGAATCAGAACCTATAACAGTTAATAATTTTTATAAACAACAGTTGAGATTAAAAGATGATGAGTCAGTATATACGAAAAATTATAGAAGTCCTCATAGTCAAGTGGAAGAAATACAAGCCCAAGTTCAATAATTAATAAAAGATAAAATAGTTGAACCATCAGTTTCACAGTACTATAGCCCTTTGCTATTAGTACCTAAAAAGTCAAGCCCAAATTCTGATAAAAAGAAATGGAGATTAGTAATAGACTATCTTCAAATTTATAAGAAACTTTTAGCTGACAAATTTCCACTACCGAGAATAGATGATATTTTGGACCAACTTGGTCGAGCCAAATATTTCTCCTGCCTTGATTTAATGTCAGGTTTTCATCAAATCGAACTGGATGAAGGCTCTAGAGATATAACATCTTTCTCAACCAGCAATGGCTCATATCGTTTCACGCGATTGCCATTTGGCTTAAAAATAGCGCCTAATTCATTCCAAAGAATGATGACTATAGCATTCTCCGGAATAGATAGCATTCCTTTATATGGATGACTTAATAGTCATAGGTTGTTCCGAAAAACATATGCTTAAAAACCTCACTGAAGGTTTTGGTAAATGCAGGGAATACAACCTAAAGTTACATCCTGAAAAATGTTCATTTTTCATGCATGAAGTCACATTTTTGGGACACAAATGCACAGACAAAGGAATTTTGCCGGATGACAAAAAATATGATGTCATTCAGAACTACCCAGTTCCACATGATGCGGACAGCGCTAGACGTTTTGTAGCATTTTGCAATTACTACAGACGTTTTATCAAAAATTTCGCCGACTATTCGCGGCACATAACAAGATTATGTAAAAAGAATGTTCCATTCGAGTGGACAGATGAATGTCAAAAAGCATTCATACATTTAAAATCTCAGCTAATTAACCCAACACTCTTGCAGTACCCAGACTTCAGCAAAGAATTTTGCATAACAACAGATGCAAGCAAGCAAGCGTGTGGCGCAGTTTTAACTCAAAACCATAATGGCCACCAACTCCCAGTTGCTTATGCATCCAGAGCTTTTACGAAAGGTGAAAGCAATAAGAATACAACAGAACAAGAGTTAGCAGCAATTCATTGGGTAATAATACATTTCAAACCATACATTTACGGAAAACATTTCACTGTGAAAACAGACCATAGACCATTGACATATTTATTCTCGATGGTGAACCCCAGCTCTAAATTAACTAGAATAAGGCTTGAACTAGAGGAATATAATTTTACAGTAGAGTATCTAAAGGGCAAGGACAATCATGTAGCAGATGCGTTATCAAGAATAACCATCAAAGAGCTAAAAGATATAACTGGAAACATATTAAAAGTCACTACAAGATATCAAAGTAGACAAAAATCCTGCGCAGGAAAAGAACAATTGGATTTGCAAAAACAAACCAAAGAAATAGCTTCAGAGCCCACGGTATACGAAGTCATAGCAAATGACGAGGTACGAAAAGTAGTGACATTGCAATTGAATGACACGATATGTTTATTTAAACATGGAAAGAAAATCATTGCAAGATATGATGTTGGTGATCTTTATACTAATGGAATTCTTGATTTAGATCAATTTTTCAAAGGCTTGAATTGCAAGCCGGTATATATGATATCAGCCAAATCAAAATGGCACCGTGGAATAAAATCTTTGAACACGTTTCAATAGATAAATTTAAAAATATGGGCAATAAAATATTAAAGAATTTAAAAGTAGCGCTACTTATCCCGGTGACCCAAATAAATAATGAAAAAGAAAAAGAAGCTATATTGTCTACATTACATGACGATCCAATACAAGGAGGGCATACAGGCATTACAAAAACCTTGGCCAAGGTCAAAAGACATTATTACTGGAAAAATATGAGTAAATACATAAAAGAGTACGTAAGAAATTGTCAAAAATGCCAAAAAGCAAAAACAACAAAGCACACAAAGACTCCAATGACTATAACTGAAACACCAGAACATGCTTTCGATAGAGTTGTTGTGGACACAATTGGTCCACTACCCAAGTCAGAAAATGGTAACGAGTACGCAGTCACTCTCATATGTGATTTAACCAAGTACTTAGTTGCCATACCAATAGCAAATAAAAGCGCAAAAACAGTCGCAAAAGCTATATTTGAATCTTTTATTCTAAGGTACGGTCCAATGAAGACGTTCATAACGGACATGGGAACAGAGTATAAGAATTCAATAATTACTGACCTGTGTAAATATTTGAAAATAAAAAATATAACATCAACAGCTCATCACCACCAGACAGTTGGAGTAGTAGAAAGAAGTCATAGAACTTTAAACGAGTATATACGATCCTACATATCGACGGACAAAACCGATTGGGACGTATGGCTTCAATATTTCGTATACTGCTTCAACACGACCCCATCTATGGTACATAATTACTGTCCATATGAATTAGTTTTCGGTAGAACAAGTAATTTACCAAAACATTTTAACATTTTAATAAACTACATAGCATAGAACCAATATATAACATAGATGATTACGCTAAGGAGAGTAAATATAGGTTAGAGGCTACCTATATGCTCGAGCAAGAAAACTTCTTGAAGCACACAAAGAAAAAAATAAAGAAAATTATGACTTAAAAGTAAAAGACATAGAATTAGAAGTAGGAGATAAAGTTTTACTAAGAAATGAGGTAGGTCATAAATTAAAATATACAGGGCCCTATAAGATGGAAAGCATAGGAGATAATAACAATATTACGCTACTTACTAATAAAAACAAAAACAAATAGTTCATAAAGATAGATTAAAGAAATTTCATTCATGATTGAATTTAAACTTATATTTTCCTTAATCATTTATACAAATTTTCCATACACTATGTATATTTTTATCTTTGCATTACAAAATCAACTATTGTTGTTCAAACAAAAACACAAACAAAATAAAAATAAAAATAAAATAATTTGCATTTAATAATCAAAATAACTTCACTAGGTTACGTTATTTTTCAAAAGGAGGGAGAACAATTAAATAAAATAGCTTATTAACATATGGCAGCACTTTGTTGCTATGTTTATGTTTATGTTTATGCACGCAGTTAGGCCAGGGCGGAAGTAACATGATCACCCACTCGAAGGCCACAAAGTATAAGTGCATTGGCCACTTGAAGGCAAAAAGTATAAGTGCATGGTCAGCATTCACACGCCGACCAAATACATATTACATACGTACATACATATCTCGCTCTCCCGATAAGCCCAGATATATAAGATATACATAAGAACGCCGATCCGCCGCTGGCGTACCCGGCAGCGCAGCTACGCGAATTAGCCTAAGTCGAAATATATTCAAAACTGTAAAATCAGACACTCTGTAGACATTGAGCTGGCAGAACCATTTCTGCCTACTCTAAAATATAAGAAGAAAATCGAATAAATATAAAGCCAGCCCGGCGGCTACACTCAACTACAAAACAGACTCGTGTTCTCAATTGGTGCTCATCTTTACACTTCGTCTGATCACTACACACATTCCAGACATTTACGTACTGCTTTCCAAGCGCGCTATAACGAAGGAACTCCTCTTTACGTATTTGAGCAATCGACGCGCTGACGCAGGCACAGACTTTAGCAAGGCAGACCTCATAGAAAAGGTTATACAGTATTGGAAGCAGGAGCATCAATCAAGCATAGAGCTTTCCGGAGACCAGACATCCAGCTCACTTCATAATCAGAGCGAAGAGGATTATCCCATTAACAAGATTGCGCGCAAGTTCGGCGAGTGGTTCTTCGAACGCTTCAACGCAGACGCCCTCAGTCTGGTGGATTTGTGGGCAGATGCGACCCTACATCTCACGATCAGAGCCAGTGATGGAATCAATGAGTGGGAGTGTACGACGGCTGCCGAGGTGTTATCGGCACTAACGAGCGCTAAGCAGCAGTTTGACTTTTACTTTAATCCGAACCTGACGCACGCCGGAATTCAAGGTCGAATGGACTCGTACGGGCAGTTCTTAGTGATCTGCTTCGGCACTCTGCACTCCCGTGACAGCTGCGTCGGAATCATTGAATGTGCCTTCGGGCTACTGCGGGACCCCTTGGCTGACAACAACTGGAAACCCAAAAAAGTGAAGTGGTTACTTAAAATGGAAGCTCAGCCCCCAGCCCCCTATCTGTGCTCGAGCGAAATTCCGCACACAGCTCTGGAGCTGCCTGTATCCACTGATGACTTGAAGATTTCTCAAGATATTCTGCCTAAGGATTGACTTTGTACTCACTGTAACTATACTATATTCCGTGTAGATCAGTTAGTGAATGAGTTATAAATACACGTGTATAAGTGTCTCCTAATTAATATTTAATATGGTAATTGGCTAGCATAGGATTATCTAGTATAATACATACGATATATGTATGCTAAACACAGGTATTTATTGAAATATTGCTTAAGTATATTATCAATACAAGGGGTATTTGTTAGGATATACATCTAATCCTCAGAAGCGACGATTATAGTTTGAGAAACTATTTGGATTTAGGTAGGTCAACAAGAGAAAGGATTCGAGAAATATTCTTGTTTGCTCAATGGACTTTCGAGTTCTTTGGGAATATTCGTGATCGAACAGAACATGCTCCAGAGCTGTGTGCGGAATTTCGCTCGAGCACAGATAGGGGGCTGGGGGCTGAGCTTCCATTTTAAGTAATCACTTCACTTTTTTGGGTTTCCAGTTGTTGTCAGCCAAGGGGTCCCGCAGTAGCCCGAAGGCACATTCAAAGATTCCGACGCAGCTGTCACGGGAGTGCAGAGTGCCGAAGCAGATCACTAAGAACTGCCCGTACGAGTCCATTCGACCTTGAATTCCGGCGTGCGTCAGGTTCGGATTAAAGTAAAAGTCAAACTGCTGCTTAGCGCTCGTTAGTGCCGATAACACCTCGGCAGCCGTCGTACACTCCCACTCATTGATTCCATCACTGGCTCTGATCGTGAGATGTAGGGTCGCATCTGCCCACAAATCCACCAGACTGAGGGCGTCTGCGTTGATGCGTTCGAAGAACCACTCGCCGAACTTGCGCGCAATCTTGTTAATGGGATAATCCTCTTCGCTCTGATTATGAAGTGAGCTGGATGTCTGGTCTCCGGAAAGCTCTATGCTTGATTGATGCTCCTGCTTCCAATACTGTATAACCTTTTCTATGAGGTCTGCCTTGCTAAAGTCTGTGCCTGCGTCAGCGCGTCGATTGCTCAAATACGTAAAGAGGAGTTCCTTCGTTATAGCGCGCTTGGAAAGCAGTACGTAAATGTCTGGAATGTGTGTAGTGATCAGACGAAGGGCCTCCTCCGGGTCTTCGGTTTTGCACACATTTTTGGTGGCGCATTTGGCCAACTGTAGCAGGACAGTTAAGTTATTGTCATTTAGAAGTAACTCCCGCAGTCCTTTTTTCTGACTGTCTGAAATCATCATATCGAATAATTATTAAGTTATGCAAACACTTTGTGTGCCACTCCTTCGGGATGCTTTGCTTTCTCTATTCTTTTTGCGCGCACACACACTCTCACAGACACACTCAACTTTTATCACACGCACACGGTACGAACTTTTATCCCTTTGTTCCCCTGTTTTCACTGACAATTTTAGGTTGTTTTAAATTGTGTTGAACTAGCGGAATTTCCGAAATTTCTGTTAGTTTCGATTCACTGACAATTTTCGCCCAGAATGAGCTTTCCGTATCGGATTTCACTGGGCCCAGCATCACATCTCGCACACGCACCGTGGCACCAGCCAGCAGGAGGAGGCCCAGGCAGAGATCCCTGCTGCAGTGGTGGCTATCAAGAGCCTCCGGCAAACGCAGTACCGAGGGAAGACTGCGGTGATAGCTGTCCCAGCCAATCTGACGGACCAGCTGATCAAGCGTGGCAAGCTGAGGGTAGGATGGTCCCAATGCTTGATCAAGGAGCTGGAGCCACGCCAAAGATGCTTCAGATGCCTGGAAGAAGGCCACATAGCGGCCCACTGCAGAAGCACCGTTGACAGAAGCCAGTGCTGCTTCAGATGCGGGACCGCGGGACACAAAGCCGCCGAGTGCCCTAACGAAGTTAAGTACTTCTTGTGCGCAAACAGAGGTAGCCAAGCGACCAACCACCAAATGGGCACCCGGAAGTGCCCATTGGCGGGTAAAGGAGCACCAAAGGCACTGCAATGATGCGGCTGATTCAGCTAAACCTGAATCACTGCACGGCAGCCCAAGACCTGCTAGTGCAGACGGTGCGTGAACGCAGAGTGGAGCTCGCGCTACTTAGCGAGCCCTACCGAACGGCGGCTAGCCCAGACTGGTCTTTCGACCGCACCAAGAAAGCAGCGATCTGGAGGTGCAGCAGAGAAACCCAGCAAATAACCGATGTTCTTTCGGACATCGGATTTGTTAGGGCCAGGGTAGGCAGATGGTGGGTGTACAGCGTATACCTAGCTCCCAGCCTGACCCTAATCGCATTCAGCCAGGCACTGGACAGACTGGCAGCGGATGCTAGAGGCCGCACCCAGGTTCTAATAGCGGGCGACTTCAACGCATGGTCAGAGAGCTGGGGCAGCTCAACCACCAATGCGAGAGGCAGGATGGTGCTGGAGGCATTCGCGACGTTGGACCTGGCTCTTCTTAACCATGGAAACCGGCACACGTTCAGGCGCGCCGGACTGGGCTCTGTGGTGGACCTCACCTTCACTAGCGGCTCGTCGTACAGGCTAGCGAGGTGGACACTCAGCGAGGACTACACTGGCAGCGACCACTTGGCCATCATCTGCGACCTGGGATGCCCACCCTCGTCCCAAGCCCAGACACCAGCCCAGGCCAGGATTAAATACAAGACGGACTCTCTGGACACGCAGGTGTTTCGAGAGCAGTTCCTACCCATGGCGAGCAGACAAGGAGCCGAGCTGACGGCAGTGGAGCTGATGAGGCGGCTGAAGGCCGCGTGCGACGCCAGCATGCAATCGAGCAGGTCGCATAGCCGACAAAGAGCCCCTGTCTACTGGTGGAACCAGGAGATAGAGACGGCTCGTCGTGAATGCCTCTCCGCCAGACGTCGCTACCAACGCGCGAGAGGTGCGGAGTCCTTTGCCATTCCGAGTACAGAGCCCGCAGAAAAACGCTTAAGATAGCCATAAGGGAGAGCAAGCGCAAATGCTTCCTCGACCTATGCGATTCTGCCGACAGCGACCCATGGGGAAGTGCCTACAAGGTGGTGGTCAAGAAGGCGTACACAAGGACTCCTAAGCTACTGGGCCCAGCGATGCTCCGCAGTGTAGCGGAACATCTGTTCCCTGTGATGGATGGGTTACGCCCAGCCGACCCAGCCACAGGGGACCACGTCGAATCCGACGCCACGGTCAGCAGTGACGAGATCCTGGAGCTGGCAAAACTGCTGAAGGACGGCAAGGCCCCCGGACCCGACGGCATCCCGATCAGGGCGCTTCGGCTTGCTCTCTACCTCCAGCCAGACTCGTTTGCGAAGGCATTCACCAAGTGCCTGGAGGAAGGAGTTTTCCCGAGTTGCTGGAAAATCCAAAAGCTGTTTCTCCTCCCAAAACCAGGGAAATCACCCGAGGAGCCTTCATCGTTCCGGCCAATATGCCTCATCGATGGAACTGGCAAGCTCCTGGAGAAACTGATGTGCATTCGGCTTGAGAGGACTATCGCCGACGCGGGTGACCTCTCACGGTCCCAGTTTGGATTCAGGAAAGCGCGGTCCACCGTCGACGCTGTCAACAGAGTGGTCGAAGTAGCGGCCCAAGCAATTGACGGCACCAGATGTAAGGGTGGCAGCAAAGAGTACTGCCTCATGGTCACTCTAGACATCAGGAACGCCTTCAACACAGCGAGATGGGACCGGATCCTAGAAGCACTAATTGGCTTCAGCGTCCCAGCCTACCTAGTCAGGATCATACGCAGATATTTTTCTGATCGGGTCTTACTGTGCGAGTCGTCGGAAGGCGTCTTCAGGCACCAGGTCACCGGTGGAGTCCCGCAAGGCTCGGTCCTCGGCCCGCTTCTGTGGAACACCATGTACGACGGGATACTTCGCCTACCGCTGGTCGGGAGGAGCAGATCGTAGGCTTCGCGGACGACGTGGCCTTGCTCGTTGTTGACAAGTATCCCGGAAGGCCGAAGAAAGCTGTAACCAAAACATCAGGGCCATCGAACATTGGCTCAGTTCAATGGGGCTAGAGCTGGCGCCGGAGAAGACTGAGGCTGTCCTGATTAGCTCAAGGAAAGCGGTGGAGACGGCCACTGTCGAAGTAGGCTGTACCAAGGTGTCCTCCTCTCGGGCAATCAAGTACCTGGGAGTCATGATAGACACCAGGCTTTCGTTCCGAGAACACCTTGCCTACGCTAACTCGAAAGCAGCAGGAGTAAATCGGGCGCTTTCAAATATAATGTTGAACTCCCGAGGCCCAAAACAGGCGAGCAGAAGGCTGCTGACGAGCGTCACCCGAGCGACCATGCTATATGCCGCCCCGATGTGGGCAAAAGCGCTTGGTACCGAAAGCTATGACCAGGGCCTAAATGCTAACCACAGACTTTCGGCCCTACGTGTCTGCTGCGCCTTCAGAACAGTGTCCAACGCGGCGGCATTGGTGATCGCAGGGATACCGCCTCTGGACCTGTTAGCGCAGGAAAACGAAGTGGTCTTCAACCAAACCCACGGTCGAAGACTCTCCCCCGGCGCCAAGAAGGCAATACGAGCTGAATCAAGGCAGCACACCCTGGAGACATGGCAGCACAGGTGGACCAACAAGCCCAAGGGTCGCTGGACGCAGCAGCTGATACCCAACCTCAAGCCGTGGCTAGAGCGGAAGCATGGCGATATTACGTTCCACCTAACGCAGCTGATCAGCGGGCACGGTTGCTTTCGCAGCTACCTGAAGCGCTTTGGACACGAGGATGCGGATGACTGTCCATGGTGCGGAGGTGGTCGGAGCGAAACAGCTGAGCACGTTCTCTTCTCGTGCGTTAAATACGCTAGGGAACGGAGCTCTCTGGAAACCGTACTTGGCGGCAGACTGAATGCGGACAACCTAGTCCCATTCATGCTGCAGGGGGAGGCGGAATGGCAAGCGGTCAACAGCTTCGCCGCAGCGATAACCGCCGAGCTCAGAAGAGCCGAGAGAGCCAGGAGGGTCCACGAGTGAGCAAATCCTGATCGTCCTCGCGAAGCAATGCTTCACGGCCATACCGCGGGGAGTCCTGGATTTGCCCTCCTAAATGTTATTATGTTGTATTGTATATAGTTTATCATAAGGATTCAATAAACGAATTAAAAAAAAAAAAACCAGCCAGCAGGAGCTGTGTTGTCTACTTTTCAACGCCCGCTCACGCCCACGACGCCTGGCTTTTCCGCTTTTTCCTGCCTTGCTTTTCCGGGGCTGCGAAGGACAACGTGGCGCTGCCGCGACGACAGCGCCGACATGGACGTCTGCATCTGTTTGCATGCCAACCACTTGTGGCTGCCTGCCGCGTTGTTTTCGCATTTCCCACGCATGTGACTGAGCTCAAAGCTTTTCATACGGCTTGACCGCCGAGCGCTGCTTTACGCACCGGTTAGTCCGATAACTGATGGCTTTTAGAGCCGTAGGCAGTCGCCTGACTGGCTTAAATCGCCCAAATTGACAGGCCGATAGCGAGCAATCTGCGTAAGACAATAAATGTGACTACGGCAGTGAGCTAGGTCAGTCCATGCAATATGTTGACAATGAAATTATAATGGTAAATTAAAAAAAGACAACTTTATGTACATACTTTCTTACGAATGCAAAACATTTATAATACGATTATATAATTACTTATATTCTTAAGAATATATTTTATATTTAACACACACCTAAGAACTAAACGAAAACGATAAAAATGTTTCAGCTCAATCTAATTTGTTTAGATCTTCATATCGTTATTCCAAGAGAAAATGTAAACATTTAATTGAATTTTAATTGGCTTTTCAAAGAGCAAATATGGAATTTCGAAATTCTGAGGAGCATTTGAAAATATAAATAAAAAATACATACATGCAAATTCAAGAATTAATCAGCACAAAATTTAGATATGGAAGCAGCTTTCACTAATTTGCTTACTTTAAACACTTTAAAATCAGGGAAATACATAGTTAAGAATAAATACTGCTGCACAGAAAAAAAATTTGAAAAATGCTAGCATGAAATTTGAAAGAAAATATCGATCACTTAGCAAGGATTGCTATGCACTTATATCTTAAGGGTCAATTTCTTAATGTAACTATGAGTTGTATTATCTGTCAAAAAGGGCTAACATAAGATTTAGAAATCGCTTCTAACTTAATGTTATAAAAGAGCTTAGTGTTATGTTATTTTCACGCAACAGTTTTTACGTTAATCGCTTGATTTTATCTTATTTTTTAATCTGAAGAAAACATAAAAAATTGAAACCGGAAAGTGAAGCTTTTATCCTGTCTTCATATGCAACGCATTATTTTCGGCAGAGCGCATTCCTTTACTGCCAGGCCAAACTAATCTAGGTAAACAGATTTTATGAAATGCTTGCATAGCTACTCGTAGTAGCTTTGCTACCCAAACAAAGGCTGGTCGAGGGCCACATTCGCTGGAGCTGCAGGCGAAAGTCGCACCCGGTGGGCGAAATCGCATTAAGCCAAAGACTCGGGGCGGAGGTGAAAGAAAGAGAAATCAAATCTGCACATGCCCGAGCCAAAAAGGCAAAACCCATGGCAGGCGATGCACTCAAGTGGAGGCACAAAGGTGGCTTTATCGAATGCGCCACTACTAACCCAGCTAATTCGCAGCGCTGATGCGTAAAGCATGTCGAATGGATGCAGAAAGGGTTGGCCCAAGGAGAAGCCATAGCCATGAATGAAAAGAAAAGTTGAGCGAAAGTGCTGCGTTTTCCACTCGAAATGAAAAGGAAGGGAAAAGCTTCGAAGCACAGGGCCAGCTTTTTGGTCCAATTGCGGCGAACTTGGGCCAACATTTTCTCTCCAACGCTCAGTGTTCGCAGACCGTTTTCGTTGCTCGGGCTGCTGCAAATGGAAATCGAAGAGCTGCCCACAGAATCCGCACAATTAATCATCCCAGCTTGCTATTTATATAAGAGAGTGTAAGTGCTTGTGGGCCACTTGGCCACTTGGCCGTTTGGCTACTTGGTCGGGCTAAAATGTGCACCTGGAAAAACAGATCCCACGGAAACCTGGCTGTGCCAGCTTCCGCAAACTGTGAAACGAAAACGAAAAATAGGCAAAATATCTCGCAGATACTGAGGGCCCCGTGTGTGTATCCACATTTTGAGTGTGATTTGTTTAAGGTAACTGCCGGATTATTGCCTAATTTGATTGAAGCGCTCGTTGGCCAAATTTATATTCGGAAATAAATTCCGGTCGATGGCCACAGCCACGGATTAGGCAAAAGTTTATTGTGAATAAAGCGTAATTGCTTTGTTGGCAAACAGATTTAGGCGTCATCCGGAGAATGTGAAAATTCTCGGCGCCCCAAGAATCAATTGATTGGAATGGCTGAGTTGGTGGCGCCGCCGCCTCCCCTTCATCCGAATTCCATGGTCCTTGTCGCTGAAGGTTGAGGTGGAGGTCTCGTTTCCTGCCTTCACTCAGCTGCTTCCTTCCATGACTGCTAACGAGATGATCACATTTGAGCAGATGGCTGTGCCATGCCATGCTGAAGTTATGAATTTCTCTGCATTCTCCAATTCTCGAGGCTAAAACCCCTGTCTTAACTGAAGTTTGGTGCGGAATTTCGGTAATTGTTATGCCAATCAATCTGATTAACTGGGACCACACAGCAATCAAATGGGTTCGTCCCTTAAGCATGTACTCTGCTCATTAGTATGCAGATGAAGTATATCCCATAAGCCAATCTAATCACCAGAAACAAATATATTTGAACAATAAAATTGGGGAATTGTGAGTAAGTTTGGCGCGCCAAAAATAAACCAACAAATAAATAAATAAATAAATAACAGGTTTAAGTGAAATATATAAAATAAACAGAACAACAATTTATGTTAAGCATAAATAAAGTTAATGTACAATCAATGGATATATAAAATGCTTTCTAAAAATAAGCAATCAGAAAAAAATAACTGCTATCAATATATGATGAACTTCATAAAATCAGGAAATCCATAGTGAAGATTTTTGTTTTTATTCCTTGGACAACGAATTAAAAATGTGAAATGCGAATAGTATGCTTAATTGCACATATGCTGTCACAAGTTTTATTTGAACCAAGAAAGTGGGAAATAAAAGCCTGACATTGACGTAGAACGTTGAACAACTTTCAGGAATCCTTCAAACAAAAATCTTAGCACAAACTTTTATGCCTTGCTTCCATGGAACTTGTCAAACAATGGAAGCATTTGCCTCATAGTAGATTCCTATTTGTTGTTCCCATTCGCCGAACAACCATTATGGATGGATAGCAAGGGGGGAAATAAAAACAAAGCATAAAAGCGTCGACACAAAAATCGTGAAAAGTGACAACTTTAGTTGGTACACTCTCAGAATGCGGACATCAAGGAGAAATAAACATTGGAAATATTGGTCAGACAAGGGTGGAAATATTACCCATACGCCGGGGTGTCCCACGATACAAAGTAATGTGGGGTGATTGACCGACTTTTCATAAATATTTTATAACCAGCTAATGCTGAAAGCCTTTGGAGCATTTGGCGACATTTTTGTGTCTTAGCGTGCAGCAGGGAAATCAATTAAGGAATTTAGATATAAATATTTTAGGCGCTTTACCGGAAATTGTTGTGTGTGAAACAACATAGGTTTGGAGAAATAAATAACCTACAATGTAATATTACTCGAAATGGGAATGTATTAAAAAACATAAGTTTATTAAAAATACTGAACTCTCTATGAACTCAGTTATTAAACTAAAGATCTGGGACTTAATATGGAGATACAACAAACGTGCAACTTTTTTACAGTTTTTAAATTTAAATGTTCTGATATCTAATGTGCTAAGATAAGGCCTAGCTAATTCACTAATGTAATTGGATTATTTTTGAAACCATTAAGCGCTTGGGTTCAACATTCTAACTCTCGGTGGATTATTTTTCAATCAGACAGTAACGGTGCGTGTCGTTTCATTTCATATTTCATAAAAATATAACCATTTTTAGAGTACATATATGGCTAAAACATGCATTTAACGCACGTTCATATACGATAATCATCCTGAGAGCGTTCTTGTTTTCCCCCGAGATGTAAGCGAACGTTGCTTTTGCCTTTTCCAATCCCCGCAGGACATAACGAGGCCGACAAATCAGTGCAATTAACTCGCGTAACCGACTGCGCCTCCAAACAATAGCTCCCAGCTCAGGAAAAGCTACGGCCAGAGAAAAAGCAACAGGCGCAGGCACGTGGGGAGCATCGGGTGGAGAGCCATTGTTGCGCCACCTGGCGGCAGCCACTGTACACACTCGGCACCCTCGACTTGGATACCAATCCCTTCGCGAGCCCCTACCCACAGAGGGCTTCAGACATGGGCGACAATATATGGTAATTGGCTCGGCGAGCTTCCTGCACTTGGGGGACATTGTGTCCCTCTATGCGGAGGGCAGCGTTTGCGGTTTCTTGAGCACACTCGGGTAAGTCCCATTGTCCCGGCTGAACGAGGACGTAACGAGTGTGCCGCCCGGAGGTTAATCTCCTGTTGTTGAATACTGCACTAAACATCTGGTTTCTTTCGCCAGCCTGGTCGATGATCGCACAGTGGTGTGTCCCGAGCCCGGAGACCTCAGCTGTACGCCTAAGAAGTTCAGGGGTAAGACGGGATAACTTATAGTTGATATTCACTATATTTATGGTATATTTGCAGACTGCCTCATCAAAATATGCCCCATGAATCGCTATTCAACAACGCGCAGAAACAATTTTGGAAAGCAGCTAAGCAATCGGCCAGCTCCAATACGGATCCCAATCTTCTCAAGCGTTTGCATGTAAGCTCAAGAATATCTATAATATGTAGTCGTTTAAAAATGTATATTGTGTTTCACAGCATGCGGCGGAGATCGAGAAGAAACAAAACGAGACGGAGAACAAGAAGCTGCTGGGCACCTCAATCCAATATGGACGGGCTGTGGTGCAGCTACTGCATCTGAAGTCCAACAAATATTTGACAGTTAACAAGCGACTGCCGTCGCTGCTGGAGAAGAATGCCATGCGCGTTTATCTGGATGCCAACGGGAACGAGGGCTCGTGGTTCTACATCAAGCCCTTCTACAAGCTTCGCTCCATCGGCGACTACGTGGTGGTGGGTGACAAGGTTATTCTAAGTCCGGTGAACGCGGATCAGCAGAACCTCCATGTGGCAGCCAACTACGAACTGCCCGACAATCCCGGCTGCAAGGAGGTCAACGTTCTGAACTCGTCGACCTCCTGGAAGATCTCGCTGTTCATGGAGCACAAGGAGAACCAGGAGCACATTCTCAAGGGTGGCGACGTGGTGCGTCTATTTCATGCCGAACAGGAGAAGTTTCTCACCATGGACGAGTACAAGAAGCAGTACCACGTCTTTCTGCGCACCACCGGACGCACCAGTGCCACGGCGGCCACCAGCAGCAAGGCGCTCTGGGAGATCGAGGTAATCCAGCACTACTCCTGCCGTGGCGGCGCCGGCGATTGGAACTCCCTCTACCGTTTCAAGCACCTGGCTACGGGACACTACCTGGCGGCCGAAGCGGAAATCGATGTGTCGGCCGGCGCGATGTCTGCCACTTCTGCATCAGGAAACGATCTGCATTTGGGCGATTGTAGCAAGGACTCTGGCCTCAGCTGCTCCACCATGAACTCTACCATAAACGGTATGTGGCATATAACCCAAATAACATGTAACTATTCCTAATTGTTATATCTTTCAGACAAGCCCAAGGGAAAGCAGTACCGCCTCGTGTCCGTTCCTTATTCTCCGGACATTGCCTCGGTGTTTGTTCTGAACGCCACCACAATGGAACGACCCGACAGTCTGGTCCCACAGTCCAGCTATGTGCGCCTGCAGCACATTTGCTCCAACACCTGGGTCCATGCCACTTCGATACCAATCGATGCCGACGATGACAAGCCGGTGATGTCGATGGTCTGCTGCTCACCCATCAAGGAGGACAAGGAGGCCTTTGCGCTGATTCCCGTCTCCCCGGTGAAGGTTCGCGACGTAGACTTTGCCAATGACGCGTGCAAAGTGCTAGCCACGGTTACCAGCAAGCTGGACAACGGCAGCATCTCCATCAACGAGCGACGGGCACTGATATCGCTGCTGCAGGATATAGTGTACTTTATAGCCGGAATGGAGAACGAACAGGACAAGACAAAGGCTCTGGAATTCACCATAAAAAGCCCAATCATAGATCGGTCTGATGTGCAGTCTACGTCCACCACAACCACCTGGGACAGTGCCAGCCTGAACGAGGACGATGGCAGCCCATCTACGGGGGATAAGTACGAAATCCACCTCAAGTGGACGGGACAACCGGTGGGTACTTATACATCTCTAGTTTCAGTTACTTAAATTGCGTAATTTGTAAGATCAAAACCGAATATGATATTAGTTCGCAGTTAGTAATTACCCATATTTTACCATTGACTTGCAGACATCCCGGTCCATGGCTGATTTGGCCAGTTGCGATGGCGGCGAACTGGAGGCGGCTATTCTGAACTACTATCGCCACCAGTTGAATCTGTTCTCCAACATGTGCCTTAACCGCCAGAACTTGGCCCTAAATGAGCTTTCGCCTCGCCTGGATATTGACTTAATCCTGAAGTAAGTCTGAAAACAAATGGAGCAACTGGCATTGCAAACCTTACTTTTTTGTAGATGCATGTCGGATGAAACCATGCCCCACGAGCTGAGAGCTTCGTTCTGCCGATTGATGTTGCACCTTCACGTGGATCGCGATCCCCAGGAACCAGTAACACCTGTGAAGTATGCCCGCCTTTGGAGCGAGATACCCTCAAAGATGTCCATACAGGAGTAAGTACGAATCGAAGTACGCTTGATTAGAGGTGCTATATATCTCTCCTCATGCAGCTACGATGGCAAGAACCAGCAGCCAGATAAAAAACAAGCAAGCCATCGCCTTTGTGGAGAACTACCTATGCAATGTGGCCACGGCCACCAAGGTGTGGCTCTTCACAGATCAAGAACAAAACAAACTCACCTTCGAGGTAAGTCTGAACCCAGATGTGAAATATCAATTGGAACTGATCATTGAACTGCCTTTCCAGGTTGTTAAGCTCGCAAGGGATCTGATTATTTCGGATTCTACAGCTTTAGCGATCTTCTAAGACTCACCAAGACGCTTCTGTCCATCCTGGACTGCGTCTCCGATACTTCATCAGGTGCCTTTGCCAGCACGGATATTGATTGTAAGTCCTGTATATTCTTAAAATAATGACACCTTTAGAGTCTTAAGCTCGAAAGTTTTCTCTTAACAAGCTGTCAAAGAGGAGACTAACACAGAGGGTTGTTAAGCTCGACTTTTCAACTGCCTGAAACTCCGTAAAAAGTACCTAAATATTATGTATATTGTATAAAACGTTTTTTCAATGTAAATGGCAAATATTCTTACCAGCTTTGAAAGATAATGGTTTTAAAGTGACAACCATCTGTAATAATGAGTTGCTTCTTATGAAGATTAACCATATTAGTTATGGTGTAGATAAAACATACTCTTACTTCTACTTCATTTACTTACTCTTATTAAACCCCATTACTTGCAGCCGAAGGTGGAGTTCTACGCTCTATTGGGACATAAACACAGTAATGACATCTTTGGCCCTGGGATCAGTTGGCCAGGCCATAGCTGCGCCCACGATCTTCCTGCAGCAACGGAAGTCCGTCTCTCAGTTAATGAAGGAGTATCCCTTGGTGATGGACACCAAACTGAAGATAATCGAGATACTGCACTTCATTTTGGACGTTCGTCTGGACTATAGGATCAGCTGCCTGCTCTCCATATTCAAGCGGGAGTTCGACGAGTCCGACGTGGCCGCTTCGGCCGCTAACAATGAGGCAAGTCAGCAGCACTCGCAACAACAGGCACAACAACAGACGCCTGGCAGCTCCAATGAGACCGATCCCCTAGATAGTGCCGAGTCTGTGGCCGCCGGAGCTGCCGCAGCCGCCGCCACCGCTTCCCGCCAGAAGAACATCGACCTGGAGTCCATCGGCGTGCAGGCGGAGGGAATCTTCGACTGCGAGCGGAGTGATGCAGCTAACCTGGACCTGGATGGCCAGGACGGACGTACTTTTCTGCGTGTCCTACTCCACCTTATCATGCACGACTACGCTCCCCTGGTCTCGGGTGCCCTGCACCTTCTGTTCCGGCACTTCAGTCAGCGCCAGGAGGTCCTCCAGGCCTTTCGACAGGTGCGTTGCTAATTGTTATTTTGCTGTCATATCATCTTTGCAATATTTGTGGTCCTGGTGTGATAATATCTAAAGCTATAATAAGCAAGCGGTAGTTCTATATATTTATTCATAACGCACATCTATTTAACTATTCATCGATGCTCGCTTCATTTAATTAATAAGCTAGTTTTACCCGTTAGCAGTAGGTATCATAAAGTAAAAATTTATAAAATTAAAGATATAAAATGCTAAAAATGTAGACTAATTTGCAACTAACTAACCAATTGATCTAATGCTCATTTCTCTCTTGTGTTTGCATGGGCTAACTCTCTATCTCTTTTTTAAATCGTGACTCGACCTTACTAATCCGATACCATTATACTAATATAATCGTATATTCACGCAATCGAACTCATGATCTAGTTTAAAAAAACACAACTAACAAAGTGGACTTACAACGCATACCGTACCGACCGATCTTTTGATTTTGTATGTACCCATGATTTTGAAGAACTCTCGCTTAACCAGGCAGTTCGAGACTAATCAGGCTATGTCCTCCGTCTCCGCTTTCAGGTGCAACTCCTGGTATCGGACAGTGACGTGGAGTCCTATAAGCAAATCAAGTCCGATCTGGAAATCCTTCGCCAGAGCGTGGAAAAGTCGGAGCTGTGGGTGTACAAGGCGAAGGCCACCGATGAGTTGGGGGCCACCGACGCAGGCGGAGATGCGGTTAGCCTGGAGTACAATGCCGCCCTGTCGCAGGAGCAGCGAAACGAGTACCGAAAGGTCAAGGAGATTCTCATACGCATGAACAAATTTTGCGTAACTGCCTCCGGTCCGGGTTCGGTGGTCAAGCCACGCAAGCATGAGCAACGACTGCTCCGCAATGTTGGCGTCCACACCGTCGTCATCGATCTCCTCCAGAATCCGTTCGACGAGAAGGACGACGAGCTTATGAAGGAGCTCATGTGTCTGGCCCACGAGTTCCTGCAGAACTTTTGTCTGGGCAATCAGCAGAACCAAGTCCTGCTGCACAAACACCTCGACCTGTTCCTGAATCCGGGCGTAAGTTCCTATTTTGCTTTTTCCAGTTACATATAAAACTTGCACCTTCAGAAGAAGGAACCTTGATGTTCTATTATTTGGCGCAGTTATAGGGAATCTGCTAAAGGATTCCAAATATTTATGCATTTTGTATGCGTTAGTATAATAATCTACATTCGATGTGTGTGTTTCTTACGTACTTTTCTTAAAAAGAAGAAACTACTGATATCTTTCTTGTTCGCCGATTTCATATATATAGATTTAAGATTCTAAAAAGTTCTTTCAATTCACTTTAGACTGGAAACAGATCTACAACCAAAATTTCACTGGAGAAAGGTTAATCTTTCCAATAATATATTATATATCTGCTTCTAAATTTCAAAGCTGCTATATATCCATTTGACATTGGATCTTTTAAATTAATAGGATGCCTTTATTAATTACAATTATAATTACAATTGCCAGTGTACCTATGCCACCTCCTAAAATGCTCGTCATTTCATGTATTATTGTCCAAGAAATTCGATTTTGACACTTGTTTGCCTTACAGATTCTGGAGGCGAAGACTGTATGCGCCATCTTCAAGGACAACTTGGCCCTGTGCAACGAGGTGACGGACAAGGTGGTGCAGCACTTCGTGCACTGCATCGAGATCCATGGCCGTCACGTAGCCTACCTGCAGTTCCTGCAGACCATAGTGCGGGCGGAGAACCAGTTCATCCGACGCTGCCAGGACATGGTGATGCAGGAGCTCATCAACTCCGGCGAGGATGTGCTGGTCGTCTACAACGACAAGGGTTCCTTCAACCACTTCGTTCAGATGATGCAGCAGCAGATGCTGCGCATGGAAAAGCTCAGCGACGACAGCCCCTTGAAGTATCACGTCACGCTGGTGAAACTCCTGGCTTGCTGCACCATGGGCAAGAACGTCTACACGGAGATTAAGTGCAACAACCTTCTCTCTCTGGACGACATAGTGACTATCATCTGCCACCCATTGTGTATGCCGGAGGTTAAGGAAGCCTACGTGGATTTTCTCAACCATTGCTACATCGATACGGAGGTCGAGATGAGCAAGACGAGCAAGACGGCTATGCTAACCCGACAGACCACTAAATGGCTGCTGGCCCCAAAGCAGCCCAAGTACGAGGCTCAGCAGGTGGCCAGTCTGATGCGCTGGGACCGCTCAATCATCGAGGGGTTTGAAGGACATAGTGTCTCTCTTGGAGGATCAACTAAAGCCGGTGGTGGAGGCGGAACTATCTCTGCTAGTGGATATACTGTACCGCTCAGAGCTGCTCTTCCCCGCCGGAACAGAGGCCCGGAAGCGCTGCGAAAGCGGTGGATTCATCCGAAAGCTAATCAAGCACACCGAAAAGCTGCTGGAGGAGAAGGAGGAGCGCATGTGTGTAAAGGTTCTTCGCACGCTGCGTGAAATGATGGCCATTGATGTGAACTACGGCGAGAAGGGCGATGCACTGCGACAGACACTTTTGCTGCGCAACTTCCAGAGCAAAAGCACGCCCAGGTTGCCGGAGGATGAGGTTCCTCTTCTTGCCGCTCCTTTGATGGATCCTTCAAAGCAAAACCACCTAGTGACCCACGGACCAGGGGCGATGTATTTGGAGCGCGCGGGCAAAACGCTTCACGAGATGCAGAACCACTTGGACAGAGAAGGCGCCTCGGATCTTGTGGTCGAGCTGGTTATCAAGTCCGTTCATTCGCCCAATATTTTTGTCGAGGCTGTGGAATTGGGCATTGCACTTCTGGAAGGCGGCAACCCCATTATACAGAAGGGTATGTTCCAGAAGTTCCTCAGTGACGACCTCAACCAGGCCTTCTTTAAAGTCTTCTTTGAGAAGATGAAGGATGCACAGCAAGAGATCAAGTCCACCGTCACTGTGAACACCACCGAAATTGCGGCTAAAGCCCACGAGCACAAACAGGACACCAATCTGGAGCTAGACAAGATCGCTCGCAAGCATGGCCTCAAGGGCAACGGAGTGGTGATCACTGAGGAACTAAAGCGGGAACTCCACAATGCCGGACTGGCAACGGCCCGTGCCTACGGGAATGCACGAAACATGCACTCCGGCGAGGAGAGCTCTGCCATCAGTGTGAACAGTCCGCTGGAGGATATACTGGCCGAGAAGCTGGAAAAGCACAAGGACAGTCGGGATCAGCGGAACCAATTGTCAAACAAGGTGCTGGTCATACAACTTATCTTGCGGTTCCTTCAGCTGCTCTGCAAAAACCACAATCCGGACATGCAGAACCTGCTGAGGAACCAGAACAAGAAGACGAACAACAACCTGGTATCGGAGACTCTTATGTTCCTGGGCTGCATTTGTGGCTCCACGACCGGCGGCTTGGGCTTACTAGGCGTGTACATAAACGAGCATAACGTTGCCCTGATCAACCAGACGTTGCAGGCCCTCACGGAATACTGCCAAGGACCGTGCAACGAGAACCAGAACTGCATAGCCACGCACGAATCAAATGGGCTGGCCATCATCACGGCGCTTATTCTGAACAATATCAATCCACTGGGCGAGAACCGCATGGATCTGGTCTTGGAGCTGAAGAACAATGCCTCCAAGCTGCTCCTGGCCATTATGGAAAGTCGGGGAGACAGCGAAAACGCGGAACGCATTCTTTACAATATGAGCCCCAAGCAACTGGTAGAGGTGGCCTGCAAGGCATACCACCAGGAGGAGCTGATCGACGAGCAGGACGATGTGGATGAGCCGGACGCCGTGTCGGACGATGATGACGCCACTGTGAGTCCGCGGGAGGTGGGTTACAACATATACATTCTGTGCCACCAGCTGGCGCAGCACAACAAGGAGTTGGCCGGCCTGCTCAAAGCCTCCGAGGATCCGCAGTCCGCCAGCTTCGACGCCAAGACAAGTCAGGCCTTGATGTACTACGCCACGCACACTGCCCAGATAGAGGATAGATATAACATGGTATTATTCCTATATCCAACGTATAAATCCAATATATTTTTTTAGATTGTTCGAAACGATCGCACTCTGAAGCAGATAGTCTTTCCCATTCCCGAGATCTGTGAATACCTGACCACGGACACCAAAATCAAAATCCTCAACACCGCAGAACGGGACGACCAGGGATCCAAAGTGGCGGACTTCTTTGACAAGGCAGAGGAAATGTTTAACGAGATGAAATGGCAAAAGAAGCTAAGAAGTATGCAATCTTTGTATTGAATTAGAGCTATTAAGTTAAATGATCGTTCTTCTTTTGTAAATGCATAGGTCAACCCTTACTATTTTGGATAAGCAGTTACATGTCTCTTTGGAGCAACATCCTCTTTAACTGTGTTGTCGTTATCAATATGATTGTGGCCTTCTTCTATCCCTTTGATAATACTGTTCCAGGTGAGATCATTGGAAAGACATTAAAGCCATTTAAAACCAATTTTTTTCATATGTGTTTCAGAGATTAGTTCCCACATCTCCTTGCTGTTCTGGATCATAACGATATTGTGCACTTGTTATTGTGCTAACGCTACCCCGGGAGTCTGGAATTAGAACCTTCATAGGCTCCGTCATCCTTCGATTTATCTTTTTACTGGGGCCGGAGTCTACTCTCTGCTTATTGGGAGTCGTATGGTAAGGTACTCAAAATGTAAAAAATGTAATGTACCTCAAAAGCGTTCACATAGTGAGCATCATGGGCAACAAGGGCATATCATTGTCCTAAACCTGATATTTGGTGTCATCATCGACACCTTCGCCGATCTGAGATCGGAAAAGCAGCAATAGGAGGCCATCCTGAAGACGACCTGTTTCATCTGCTCACTCAATCGATCTGCCTTCGACAACAAGACCGTGAACTTCGAAGAGCACATCAAGAGCGAGCACAACATGTGGCACTATCTGTACTTCATCGTCCTTGTAAAAGTGAAGGACCCCACTGAGTTCACTGGCCCCGAGAGCTATGTATATGCGATGGTCAAGGCCGGAATCCTGGATTGGTTCCCGCGCCTGCGTGCCATGTCGCTAGCGGCTGTGGACGCCGATGGGGAGCAAATCGAGCTGCGCAGCATGCAGGCACAGCTTTTAGACACCCAGCTACTCATTAGGAACCTGTCCACCCAACTACACGAACTTAAGGATCACATGACAGAGCAGAGGAAGCAGAAGCAGCGATTGGGATTGCTTAACACAACGGCGAACAGCCTCCTGCCGTTTCAGTGGGTCTGTAGGAAATAGAATAGTATACTAGTTTCGGCACATCATTTTGGTAAACATTCCTTGTGAACCCAAAGGTATTGGCCCCCTTCGCCACATTTATACTATTCGAAACACATTCTCAATATATTCACTGCGGGACGAACAAGATCGCACGTATTCAAAAAATTAAATCTCCAAGAATCGTTCAATATCCCGATTAATAACCAAAAATCATTCTGTATTAGATTCCAATTCCCGATTAATAATCAAAAATCATTCTGTATTAGATTCGGTTTCCAACACCCACACATACATTTTGTCAAATATCATGCTCGATAGAATTCTACAAACTTAACAAATGGAGTACATTATAATGTAGTAAACTCACTCAGAGAACTTAGGGCTGTTAACATGTTGATTAGTGGGCGTGTTGGGCATTTTTACAACCTTAAATGTCTTTACCTTAACTCTCCTAGATGACTTTGTAATACCTGAAGCTAGAACCTAGACCTATGTAATTAACTTAAAAAGGATTGCAGAGCGACCTCAAAACAATTTTGAAGAATGTTTTGTCTTGTATTAAATTAAATATATTATTTAATTGTTAATACTGTATGAATGAATTTTCATAAGTTTAAAATGCAAGCAGAACTACTTGAAAATCTAAATATTGTGATTACCTTTTTATATGTTTTTTCGTTTTTCATTTCTAAATGATTTACTTAGTACTCGAAGCGAGTTGTGTTGGTTAAATTCGTTCTAAGCTAACAGTTAGAGTATACATCGTAAGCGAAACTACACTATTGTTAAGAGAATTTTTATATCTTTACGTGTAAAGTGGAATATATCTTTGAAATAAATACTATCAAATTAAGGCTTTGGACTCACACTTTCCTTTGTTCTTTGGGTTCCGTATATCCTAGGCAATCATCCAAATAAACGGAAGCAGTATGTGGATAATTTTTAGCCAACATTTTTATTATTACATATTAAACTACTGTTGTGGTTGCAACTCTATAAGTGTCGTTGGAAACTCTTTTCCTTTTCGAAATTCCTGCGTCCAAACATTGCTTTTAAAGTTGCGAGCTCACATCCATTCATAATTTATTGATACATTTTTTTCTTTAATATTAAGAAACATTTTACATAAAATTGTTGAATGCCTTTTCATGAGATTTACCGTTTGTGGAGTTTCCATCGTTTAATTTGTATAGCTACATATTTATGTAAATGTTTGTATATTTGTATGTAAAGATTCATTCCATTGCTGGTGTTTGCATTTCGACATTAAAATTATAAAAAGTTTACAAAATCAGTTGAACGGCTTAAACAGAACACTGGAAGCGGCCGAAGCAATATAAAATGTTGAATTGATCGTGAGCAGTGCGTGGAGTGGAGTAATACTTCGATTTGTGGCAGTTTAACATATTTGTTTTCATAGTTCTTTCCGTATGAGAAATACTTGGAGGGCTTGTTGCTCTGGGGATGGAGTCGAATTGGAATTTAGCATGTAAGCCAGGTTGGAAAATGTTCGACACAAAGGCATCAACATTTGTATTTTACGATTATGTGATCTAAATGTGCATATATAAATGTAAAAATGTTTTATCCTTGGCCTATTATATGTTTGTAAAAGTTCTTTACGCTGACATTTTTTTATGTTGTTATCTATGATTTCGATAGATGCAATACTATTGCATTGTTCTACTCACTTTTATTAATATTTTGCGTTTCTTATTTCGGAAGAAAAAGTATTGGACTCGAGAAAACATTAGTATTCTGATAGTTTGCGTGTGTATAAATAAATTAGTTATTAATCAACAATATTTGTTTAACTGCTCATGGTACAATTCGTGGCATATTTATAAGAAAGTTTATCCTTAAACGTTGTTGGTTAGGTACAAAGAAAAATCTCATGGCTTATGTTGTATACCTAATCAATAATTATTTTTCTGTATTGGCTTTTAGAACGGATATCGCAATAAACAAAACTCGGATGTAAAAATGTCATGAAGCTTCGATTAGAATATGCCTATAGATTCCATAAGAAAACGAATTAGATTGCTGCATAAAATTTGCTTGCGACTAGATTGAAGTTTTTGCTTTTCGACTTTTCGCCTATGCGGTGTAGATTACCGAATCATATATGTATATCATATACTGTAAATATAGTAAGATAAATTTGTTCTTATTACACTTTAGCTAGCGCGGCTGCCTTGGATTTAATATTGAGAAGGGAAGAAAATTTCAAGTATTTACGATTGTTCCCTAGAATTTGTTCACAACTGCTCACGTACACTGCCGAAACATCTTAGTTTTGTTTTTCTAATTGAGATTCTGACTCTTTTGTTCTGTTCGTTCGAACATGTTCTGTTCGAACATGTTCTGTTCGAACATGTTCTGTTCGAACATGTTCTGTTCAAACATGTTCTGTTCGAACATGTTCTGTTCGAACATGTTCTGTTCAAACATGTTCTGTTCAAACATGTTCTGTTCAAACATGTTCTGCTCAAACATGTTCTGTTCAAATATGTTCTGTTCGAACATGTTCTGTTCGAACATGTTCTGTTCGAACATGTTCTGTTCGAACATGTTCTGTTTAAACATGTTCTGTTCGAACATGTTCTGTTCAAACATGTTCTGTTCGAACATGTTCTGTTCTGTTCGAACATGTTCTGTTCTGTTCGAACATGTTCTGTTCTGTTCGAACATGTTCTGTTCAAACATGTTCTGTTCGAACATTTTCTGTTCTGTTCGAACATGTTCTGTTCGAACATGATCTTTTCGAACATGTTCTGTTCGAACATGTTCTGTTCGAACATGTTCTGTTCGAACATGTTCTGTTCAAACATGTTCTGTTCAAATATGTTCTTTTATTTTTTTTTTTTTTTTTAATCGCACGGGTCCCACGGCCACACCTCACGCCCAACCGACCAAAGGGCGCTGCCGTGTATCGTACGGCTCGATTCGCGAGAAGATATAGACGCGATATAAAAAATAGAATAGGAACGAGGAAATGAATAACTATGTTAAATATTAGTGTTAGTAGGATCTAATTATGTAATAGAAAAGATAAAATCGATTGCTTTAATAGCGGCAGAGAGTCAAGATTACAGATAATAGGATAAAGTCTATTATAGTCAGAACATAAAACTCTGTAAGGGTCATGCAACTCATAATTAGATCTACAATGATTTAAGATAAGGGGTATATAGTTTCTAGTGACTCTACTTGGAACCGAGAAGTTAAGCCGACTAATCAAGTCGGGACTCTCAACATCCCCAAGAATAAGCTTACAAATAAAGACTGTTCCAAGCATAGTTCTACGGTTAGCTAGGGATGGTAAATTAATTAAAAGTAGTCTACTGGAATAAGGAGGTAATATATGGTTTGCATCCCAATTTAGGCGCTGCAAGGCAAAAAGTAAGAAGTTTTTTTGGACCGATTAAATGCGGTCCGAGTGGACTGCGTATTCTGGACTCCAAACAGGTGATCCGTACTCGAGAATCGGACGGACTAACGAAATAAATAAGGTTTTAGTCAAGTAAGGGTCATTAAATTCCTTGGACCACCTTTTTATAAAACCAAGCACACCCCTGGCCTTATTGACAATAGACGAAATATGGTCAGAAAATTTTAGTTTTGGGTCCAGAAGAACACCAAGATCATCAACTCGTGTTATTCTGTCCAGAGAGCACCCACTTAGAGTGTAAGTCGTGCGTATTGGGTTGGCACGACAAAAGGTCATAACTTTACACTTGGAGCCATTTAAGTCTAATATGTTATCACGGCACCATATTTGAAATCGGTCTAGATCGGATTGTAAGTCCAAATGGCAAGAAGTGTCCTTGTACTGGAGGCATAATTGAACATCGTCTGAGTACATAAGTACACGCGAATGTTTTATTATTAAGGTCGTTAATAAATAAGGTAAAAAGAAGCGGACCAAGATGGCTCCCTTGTGGGACACCGGATGTGACTCGGAGAATAGAAGATAACGAATTTTTAAAGAGGACTTGTTGTGTCCTGCCATTCAGATAGCATGAAATCAAATTTAGAAGATCAACAGGGAAACCTATAAGATCAAGTTTTTTTATTAGAAGGTAATGATTAACAGAGTCAAATGCTTTACTAAAATCAGTGTAGATGACATGTAAAGAAAAGGTGCACCAAGTTAAAACACGTGTTTGCCTTGTTCTTAAGTGCAGCCGTCAGGCCACCTTTTTATTTCTTCACTTTTCTTCTTATATCTTAGAGTAGGCAGAAATGGTTCAGCCAGCTCAAGAGTAGAGTAGGCAGAAATGGTTCTGCCAGCTCAAGGTCTACAGAGTGTCTGATCTTACAGTGTTCAATATATTTGGACTTAGGCTAATTAGCGTAGCTGCGCTGCCGGGTACGCCAGCGGCGGAGCTTATCTGAGCTTATATCTGAGCTTATCGGGAGAGCGAGATATGTATGTACGTATGTAATATGTATTTGGTCGGCGTGTGAATGCTGACCATGCACTTATACTTTTTGCCTTCGAGTGGGCAATGCTCTTATACTAATATTGCATAGGCACATACTACATCTCCCTCCTTTTGAAAAATAACGTAACCTAGTGAAGTTATTTTGATTATTAAATGCAAATTATTTTATTTTTATTTTTATTTTGTTTGTGTTTTTGTTTGAACAACAATAGTTGATTTTGTAATGCAAAGATAAAAATATACGTAGTGTATGGAAAATTTGTATAAATGATTAAGGAAAATATAAGTTTAAATTCAATCATGAATGAAATTTCTTTAATCTATCTTTATGAACTATTTGTTTTTTGTTTTTATTAGTAAGTAGCGTAATATTGTTATTATCTCCTATGCTTTCTATCTTATAGGGCCCTGTATATTTAAAGTCTAATTTATGACCTACCTCATTTCTTAGTAAAACTTTATCTCCTACTTCTAATTCTATGTCTATTACTTTTAAGTCATAATTTTCTTTATTTTTTTCTTTGTGTGCTTCAAGAAGTTTTCTTGCTCGAGCATATGCTACCTCTAACCTATATTTACTCTCCTTAGCGTAATCATCTATGTTATATATTGGTTCTATGCTATGTAGTTTATTAAAATGTTTTGGTAAATTACTTGTTCTACCGAAAACTAATTCATATGGACAATAATTATGTACCATAGATGGGGTCGTGTTGAAGCAATATACGAAATATTGAAGCCATACGTCCCAATCGGTTTTGTCCGTCGATATGTAGGATCGTATATACTCGTTTAAAGTTCTATGACTTCTTTCTACTACTCCAACTGTCTGGTGGTGATGAGCTGTTGATGTTATATTTTTTATTTTCAAATATTTACACAGGTCAGTAATTATTGAATTCTTGTACTCTGTTCCCATGTCCGTTATGAACGTCTTCATTGGACCGTACTTTAGAATAAAAGATTCAAATATAGCTTTTGCGACTGTTTTTGCGCTTTTATTTGCTATTGGTATGGCAACTAAGTACTTGGTTAAATCACATATGAGAGTGACGGCGTACTCGTTACCATTTTCTGACTTGGGTAGTGGACCAATTGTGTCCACAACAACTCTATCGAAAGCATGTTCTGGTGTTTCAGTTATAGTCATTGGAGTCTTTGTGTGTTTTGTTGTTTTTGCTTTTTGGCATTTTTGACATTTTCTTACGTACTCTTTTATGTTTTTACTCATATTTTTCCAGTAATAATGTCTTTTGACCTTGGCCAAGGTTTTTGTAATGCCTGTATGCCCTCCTTGTATTGGATCGTCATGTAATGTAGACAATATAGCTTCTTTTTCTTTTTCATTATTTATTTGGGTCACCGGGATAAGTAGCGCTACTTTTAAATTCTTTAATATTTTATTGCCCATATTTTTAAATTTATCTATTGAAACGTGTTCAAAGATTTTCTTCCACGGTGCCATTTTGATTTGGCTGATATCATATATACCGGCTTGCAATTCAAGCCTTTGGAGAAATTGATCTATATCAAGAATTCCATTAGTATAAAGATCACCAACATCATATCTTGCAATGATTTTCTTTCCATGTTTAAATAAACATATCGTGTCATTCAATTGCAATGTCACTACTTTTCGTACCTCGTCATTTGCTATGACTTCGTATACGTTGGGCTCTGAAGCTATTTCTTTGGTTTGCTTTTGCATATCCAATTGTTCTTTTCCTGCGCAGGATTTTTGTCTACTCTGATATCTTGTAGTGACTTTTAATATATTTCCAGTTATATCTTTTAGCTCTTTGATGGTTATTCTTGATAACGCATCTGCTACATGATTGTCCTTGCCCTTTAGATACTCTACTGTAAAATTATATTCCTCTAGTTCAAGCCTTATTCTAGTTAATTTAGAGCTGGGGTTCACCATCGAGAATAAATATGTCAATGGTCTATGGTCTGTTTTCACAGTGAAATGTTTTCCGTAAATGTATGGTCTGAAATGTACTATTGCCCAATGAATTGCTGCTAACTCTTGTTCTGTTGTACTCTTATTGCTTTCACCTTTCGTAAAAGCTCTGGATGCATAAGCAACTGGGAGTTGGTGGCCATTATGGTTTTGAGTTAAAACTGCGCCACACGCTTGCTTGCTTGCATCTGTTGTTATGCAAAATTCTTTGCTGAAGTCTGGGTACTGCAAGAGTGTTGGGTTAATTAGCTGAGATTTTAAATGTATGAATGCTTTTTGACATTCATCTGTCCACTCGAATGGAACATTCTTTTTACATAATCTTGTTATGTGCCGCGAATAGTCGGCGAAATTTTTGATAAAACGTCTGTAGTAATTGCAAAATGCTACAAAACGTCTAGCGCTGTCCGCATCATGTGGAACTGGGTAGTTCTGAATGACATCATATTTTTTGTCATCCGGCAAAATTCCTTTGTCTGTGCATTTGTGTCCCAAAAATGTGACTTCATGCATGAAAAATGAACATTTTTCAGGATGTAACTTTAGGTTGTATTCCCTGCATTTACCAAAAACTTCAGTGAGGTTTTTAAGCATATGTTTTTCGGAACAACCTATGACTCTTAAGTCATCCATATAAAGGAATGCTTGAGACGGTTCTATTCCGGAGAATGCTATAGTCATCATTCTTTGGAATGAATTAGGCGCTATTTTTAAGCCAAATGGCAATCGCGTGAAACGATATGAGCCATTGCTGGTTGAGAAAGATGTTATATCTCTCGAGCCTTCATCCAGTTCGATTTGATGAAAACCTGACATTAAGTCAAGGCAGGAGAAATATTTTGCTCGACCAAGTTGGTCCAAAATATCATCTATTCTCGGTAGTGGAAATTTGTCAGCTAAAAGTTTCTTATTAATTTGGCGATAGTCTATTACTAATCTCCATTTCTTTTTATCAGAATTCGGGCTTGACTTTTTGGGTACTAATAGCAAAGGGCTATTGTACTGTGAAACTGATGGTTCAACTATTTTATCTTTTATTAATTTCTGAACTTGGGCTTGTATTTCTTCCACTTGACTATGAGGACTTCTATAATTTTTCGTGTATACTGGCTCATCATCTTTTAATCTCAACTGTTGTTTATAAAAATTATTAACTGTTATAGGTTCTGATTCTAATGCAAATATATCTATATATTCGCTGCATATATTTTCTAATTGTGATTTAAACAATTCGGGGAAATTTTTCTTTAATTGAGATAAGACAGTTTTATTTCTGTGTTCACTATTTGCCTGAACTACATTGTAGTTCGAAAGTGGCTCATATTTTAGAGTGTCCATATTGACTAATTGGTCGGAATCGGTTGTATTTAAAATTCGGACAAATGTATTACTTGATGTTGCGATTGTGTTTGCAACATAAATACCAGTTTGAATTTCCTGGTTTGGAATTAAAATGTTATCATCTTTTGATGATACTATTAATCTTCGGACAACTTGGGATCTTGCTGGTAATAACGTTGTTTTAATACCAGAGCTGTATGCTATGGGAATATATATTGGAAATTTCAAATTGTTTGGTCTAATTATAAACCAATCTTCTTCTTGGTTTAAATCGATTTGGCAATTATATTTTTTTATGAAATCTATTCCGATTATTCCATCACACGGTATTGGAAAGTTTTTATCTACTAAATGAAAATCGTGTGGGATAATGTATTTACCTGTCTGTATCTCAATAAAAGTCTGTCCTCGAGACTGAATTTTCTGTTGGCTTATGCCTTGAATGTTTATTTTATTGGTTATTTGAATATTAGAAAATGTGTCAGAGTTCTCTTTGAGAATAGAGATATCTGCACCTGTATCAAGTAGAAAAACTAGTTTTACGCCTGTTTTGGCATGAATGAATGTAGAAAATATGTTGAGATTATAATTGATGGTGTATACTCTACGATCTTCTTCTACTGAGTACCTAAAGGGTGTTGCGAGTTTCCCTGTTCTTGGATTACTCGTACATTGGCATTGTTTCTGTTGTAGTTATTCTGACTGTTGTTACGGCCTCTGTTTCCATTATAACGGCCTCTGTTATAGCCATTATAACGGTTATTATTTCCATTATAGCGGTTTTGATAACCGCTATTCTGGTAACCGTTATTTTGGTAACCGTTATTTTGGTAACCGTTATGGTAGTTGCCTCTAATACTATTGTTATTAAAGCCTCTACCGCGGTTACTACCTCTATTGGCATTTCCGTATCCTCTGTTGGGTCTGTTACCTCTAAAATACATCACTTTATTGATGTCACCGGTAACTCTTGTGCTCGTTCTTATGTATGCGCTTATCGCTGCATCCATAGTGGTGCAAGTCCCTGCTTCCAGTACTGTTTTGATACTTTCGTGCTCAGCACGATGTATCATGGTTTCAATTGCCTCTCTGGTGCTTAGACCAGTGGCATGTTCTAGAGGTATACCCTCATCGATATAGGAGGCTTCTAAAAGTTTTCTCAGGCTATCAACTTCAGCGGTAAATTGCGTTGCAGTTTTACCTCTCTGCTGAACTGTTGCTAGCTTTGCTTTGACATTACTGGATGTCTCACCGACAACTACTTTCTGCAATTTGTTTATAATTGCTGGAATTGTCGTTTCATTGTCAACTGAGTTCAAAATTGTGCCAACCATTTTTGACTTAATGACCTCAACTGCAATGTCTTCAAATGGTCCCTTAGCTAGGTCTACCAATTTGATTGCCTTAATGAATCTTTGTAAATGGATCTTTTGCCCATCAAATTCTGGCACTGTGCAAGCGACTTCCCTAATGTAAGACCTAATGGCAGCTGCTTCTTCTGCCATGGTTAAGTTATTTTCGGAGTCGGCTGCGTTATTTGTTTTATCGTCGTTCTTCAGCATTAATTTTGCTGGTATAGTTAGATCGTGAAGATCTTCCTCTTTAATGTCTTCCTTGACTATAGTCCTATCTTCCTCGTCAGAGTTAGTGCTGTCTTCATTCAAATTTGTTCTTAGTGGGGTGTTTACTATGGTTGGAATTTCTATCTGGAGACTGAATTTATTTTTTATAAGTATTAATTTTTCTCTTAATGTCACCAGTAGTTCCAAAGCCTTAGCACACTGTTTGCGTTCCAAATTCTTTCTATTTTGTTGGATCAACTCTCTGATTTCATTATAACTATTTACCAAGACTTGGGCATTCTTATTAATTGTTACAGCTTGTATTGATCTGTTTTGCGTTAAGCACTTATAGGATTTTCTGAAATTTTCATTTGGATCTTTTATCTGATCAACAAGCTTTTCCCAGTCCATGCTTTGGTATACTCATAACTTCAAATTTATGCATTTGTATATATTTTTTTTGTTCTAATCCAGATAAATTCAATATTACGTTTTATATTTTTTTATTTATTATTTTTTTCTTCATATAATTTTTCTCGTATTTTCATTCATAATTGACTTTATTAAAGATCTTCCTTAAATATTATCTATACCGTAAGCAGTGCTACGGTATCGTTTCTTAAGACACTTGTTATGCAATTTGTATATTTTTATTAATGCATTGGATACCATAATTAATGCAGTTACAATTAGTATTATGGTTATCCAGAACAAGTCTGCATTTTTGACTTCTACTTTATTTATTACATTGGATGTAGAGTCCACAGTTTTAGTGTCTATTAGACCTATTTTGGGTATACTAATTTTATATTTTGGAGAATATAATAGAAAATTTTCTTTGTATATACTTTTATTTTTAGTTTTACTTATTTCATTTGTCTCTATAGACATTTATGTTTGGAATTATCTATTTATAAAATCTTTCAATCTTCGCAAGAGTAAAAAAAAAAATTGTATTTTACATTGTTGCCTGCCTGATTCTAGCTATGGCTTCACGGGCCATATTGGGTTAACAGGGCATAATAGTATATGCTCCGTTTTACAATATTTCTTACAATTTTTCTTATCTATATATTTTATATTTACTATATATTTATATATATTTATTATTATATTCTGCTGTTGATGATGCTCATCAGGTGTCAGCTGGGCGTCGCCGGGGGTGGCACGCTGACACTCCTCGCTGCTGTCTATCTGTTGGGTGTCAGCTGGGCGTCGCCGGGAGTGGCACGCTGACACTCCCTCGCTGCTGTCTATTTCTTCGCCGCTGAAGACGTCGATGGTCGCTCACAAGTCCCCAGGCAGTGGGGACTCCAGATTCCTTCGCAGCCAGGGGGGCAGGACTTTTTTGGCTTTGTTAATGCTGGTGCTGGTGCTGGACATGCCTGGTGTTTTGGAATTTCATTAATTTCGGGTATATTTTTAATGTTATCTGAGTGAGTTTTCTCGAGTTTATGGGTCCTTAATTCTTGCTGATATTGCCGCAAGTGGTCTAGCTCTGCTTGTAGCTTTAGAGCTGTCGACCAAACCGGTGGCGTTTGCTGACCGTATATTAGCCACTTTAAGTGGGCTATACGTTTATTCAGCTTAGTTTTCAAACCGCCACGGTGTTTTCCCATACTCAATAGAACTCTACTCACTCAGATTCTTCCTTAGTTTTGGGAATTCCATTTAATTATTCCTTGTGTGTGTCTTCTTCCAGTCCAGTATTCCAGCTTGGTCAATTCTTCCTTAGTTTTTAGGCTAGTTTTGGTTCCATTTAATTATTCCTTGTGTGTCTTGACACTAACTTGGGTCAATTCGTCCAGCGTTGGACGACTGTCACGGTCGCCATGTAAAGAAAAGGTGCACCAAGTTAAAACACGTGTTTGCCTTGTTCTTAAGTGCAGCCGTCAGGCCACCTTTTTATTTCTTCACTTTTCTTCTTATATCTTAGAGTAGGCAGAAATGGTTCAGCCAGCTCAAGAGTAGAGTAGGCAGAAATGGTTCTGCCAGCTCAAGGTCTACAGAGTGTCTGATCTTACAGTGTTCAATATATTTGGACTTAGGCTAATTAGCGTAGCTGCGCTGCCGGGTACGCCAGCGGCGAAGCTTATCTGAGCTTATATCTGAGCTTATCGGGAGAGCGAGATATGTATGTACGTATGTAATATGTATTTGGTCGGCGTGTGAATGCTGACCATGCACTTATACTTTTTGCCTTCGAGTGGGCAATGCTCTTATACTAATATTGCATAGGCACATACTACAAGTGAGTTAGGTTATCTATATCGGAAAGGTTTACGCGAAGAGAATGATGTTCATATTCTGAAGGGATTTGAATTGTTTTATCGGAAAATAAGAGGTATCCATGGTTAGTATCAATGTTATTTATTTGAAACGTAAGGAGGAATATTATGATGAACCATGGGCCTGTGGAATGTAAAGTTTATTAATTTTTTTCTGTTTTTTAAATTAGGTCTTGTAGTAATGTGTTTCTCCATTTCTATTGGTTATTTTGTAATGGTCTTCGTCAGTTTGTTCGACGTTCCTTGTTAATTTAAAAGGGTTTTCTAATTTCCCTTTTGCAACGGTCCCTTCCTATATCTAGTGTCGACGTTGTATTCTGTTCGGTCTTTGTTTATTTCGTTGATTTTAATTTCTTTGTTGTGTTGTGTATCTAAACTTGGTTGTCCAGCATAAATAAATATGTGGGCAGGAGTTTGTCCAGTAGTGTCGTGTTTGGTTTTGTGGTTGTAAATGTAAAGGATCGTTTTTATTTTACTGAGGTTGGCTTCATTGTCATCGGAATTTTTTATAATACGGATTTTTTCATTTATCGTTTTGTGAAGCCTTTCTATATCTGCAACACCTGTTTTTGTAGTGTTAAGTTGTAATTCCACATTTTCAGTTTCGAGCCAACGTTTGAGGGCTAAGCTAGAAAATGCGCCATCTCTGTCTGCCTTTAGGATTTTAGGTTTTCCCAACTGATTGAATATGCGCATTAGAGCATTTTTACATTCTATCCAATCTTTTGTTTTTATCTGCTCGAGTGTGGCAAATTTAGAATAGATGTCGATACAGCTCAAATAGTGATTTCCTTCAGAGGAGTAGATATCTATTACAAATTTATCGCGGCAATGTTCGGGTTTAGGGGTGACTTTCATTGGCATTTTTGTATTTCGGTGTTCTGTTTTTTGCTAAGTTACAAACTTGACATTCGTTAATTATATTTTGAATGAGGAGTTGGCTATTTGGGAAGTAGTATGTTTCGCAAAAAAGTTTTACAGTTTTCTGTATTCCGGGGTGTAAGAGTTTTTCATGTGTGTTTAGAATTAGTTCTTTAAAATTTGCGTACGTGGGAATGTTTTTTAGTAAGATGAGCCTTCGGAAATTTTTGTATGTCTTGGATTCATTGTCTCCTTATATGCTTTTTGAATTACTTCAAAATCTGCATCGCTTTCGATGTAAAGAGCGCTGGTTTTTGAACAGAAATAATTGAGTAGATATCGTTTGGCTATTTCGGGGGTCATTTCTTTATAAGAAAGGTGTATAATTTGTTTTTTGAAGTAAGTTTCTATTTCTGTACTATTGGGACCTTTAGTAAAGATGATTTGCCTTTTATATTGATTAATAGCTCTTTCTGATAGTCCGATCAAATTGTTACTGTCCTCTTCGGCACTATGTTGTGTAGATTCACCAAAAAATGTTTGTTCTATCTTTATTCTAGAAAGTGCGTCTGCTACATAATTTTCTTTTCCTTTTATATATTTTATGTCGAAGTCATATTCCGAAAGTCTAATTTTCCATCTTGTTAATTTTGAATTAGGTTCCTTTAGTTTGTATAGCCAGCACAAGGGTTGATGGTCGGAAGCTACTTCGAAATGTCGTCCTAAGACATAGTGTCGGAAGGTTTTAGTGGCCCAAACTATTGCTAATAATTCTTTTTTCTATGGTGCTATAATTGACTTCATGTTCATTTAATGTTCTGCTGATGTAGCTAACAGGGTGCCCGTCTTGTGATAGAACAGCTCCTAAAGCTACATTGCTGGCATCTATCTGTTGTTAATGTAAATTTCCTCTCGAAATTCGGTATTTTTAGGATCGGTCTTCAGAGATTAATAATTTTAACTTTTGGAATGCTTCTAAGTATTCTGAACTGTTTATATCTATTGTTGCTCCTTTCTTTAGGCACTTGGTCAGTGGTTTGGTAATGTCAGAAAAGTTAGATATAAATTTCCTATAATACCCTCTGAGTCCTAGGAAGGCTTTAATTTCTTTAGTTTTTCTTGGTAATGGGTACTTGACTATAGCTTTTATTTTATCCGGGTTTGGTTTAATCCCGTCTTTAGTGATAACATGTCCTAAGAAAGTTGTCTCTTGTTTTAAGAATTCACATTTGTTTAGTTGTACTTTTAAATTTGCCTGTGATAATTTTTCGAAAACAGCCTGTAAGCCTTGAAGATGTTCTTCTAATGATGTGGAGAAAACTATGATGTCGTCTAGGTATACTAGGCAACATTTATTTAAAAGCGGACGGAGTAAATTATTCATACATCGTTGAAATGTAGCGGGGGCATTTTTAAGCCCAAATGGCATTCGCGTGTACTCGTAGTGTCCATACTCTGAGTCCATTTCTATTTGATGGAAGCCCTTTGCAAGATCTATTGTTGTGAAATAATTTGACCTCCCTAGTTTTCCTAATATTTCATCTATGTTTGGTATGGGGTATCTGTCGTTTATTGTTATTTCGTTCAATTTCCTATAGTCTATTACGATACGAAGCTTCTGCTGTCCAGAAGCATCTAGCTTTTTAGGTACGACCCAAATGGGGCTACAGTACGGTGAATTACTTTCTCGGATAATACCCTGTTCTAGCATGTCTTGGATCTGTTTTTCTACCTCCTTTTCATATGTCTGTTGGAAACTATAAACTTTAGAGTAGACGGGGATATTGTGTGTGGTGTTGATAACATGTTTTTCTTGGTTTGTGAACGTGAGCGTGTCACCTTCGTGAAATTGACTGTCTTGGTATTTTATCAGTAGGTTAATTAATTTTGGTTTTTCTTCTACGTTAAGGTGTTCTAGTCGGAACAAGTTTTCCTGAAGTGTGGAGGTTTCTAAATAGGTGGGGTCTTGTGGAAATGAAGGGTCCATTTGGATATGATTCCGTTCTGTAATGTTATTACTGTCTTTTATCTTATATATTTTGTTAAATAGGGTAACAGTTTTCTTTTTATAATCGATTATTGCTTTGGCTTCGGACAACAATTTGCGTCCAATCAGCATGTCATAATGATCCGAGAACGGGTGAATAAAGAAGTCTTGGGCAACAGGGAAGTAGTTATTAGGTGGTATATTCGTAAGTGTGTTAATAATTAATGGGCCATTACTAGTGTGGATTAGCTGATTGGTTTCTTGTATTGGCGTTTGAAAAATATTTCGCGTGAGCATATTTATCGTAGATCCTGTATCGATTAGACATTTCAATTCAGTATTATTATGTTTTATCATTATATATTGGTTTCATCCGGGGCTACTAACCGAAAATTTTCTGCTTGTTCAAGGTCAACTGGTTCGTTGTCATTTGTTGTTGGTATTTCCTCTTCTGTTATCTCTGAATTGTCGTAGTTCTGTTCAGGGGGAAACTGAATTGATTCTTGAGTATAATTCAATTGGTAGGGATAAGGCTGAGGGTGAAAATATTCTGGATAGCAGGGATAATAGTAGTTATAATTATAAGGATTTTCGGGTTGATCAGACGTTACTTCCTGATATCTTAGCTCTCCTGTGCTCATCTTGGACTGTCCACTGTCTGATGGTCGCGGTCTTTTTATTGGGTTATTGGTTTGTACGTTTCTGTTTTGAGGATATGTTGTGGGCATGTTAGTGTGGCTAGGTCCAAATCGGTTTTGGTCAAAAATATTTTGTCTGTTAAAAGCTGGGATTGGTCTGGGTACTTGTGACATGGGTATGTTAGATTGTGGGTAAATGGGTCTATTTTGATATTGAGGAACCGTGTTTGGGATAAACCTGGGCATATGAGAATGTGGTTGGTGATAGGGTTGATAGACGTTATTATAGAATGGTTGTAAGGGTACAAAGGGTCTAATTTGGTTATTCATTTGTCTATTTTGGGGGTTGGTTGTTATTCTGTTTGGAATTGAAGTTGGCTTCATATTATCTTTACTTGAGGTTGGTGCCTCATAAAGACCTTTTTCTTGTAATATTTTTATTAGCGATCTTAGGTTTGGAATATTACAGTTAATTATTCTGAGATAAATGTGGCTTGGAAGTTTTTGAATTAGATTTTCGATGCTGGTTTGTATTAATCTAGTATAGAGAATGGTTTCGTTAGTATTATTTTCCAGTTCTAATTTACTTATAAGTATCTGTCGTTTTCTTTCAGCTTCTTCGAGGAAATGTCGAATGTTACCTCGATATTGTATGTTCCTGAATTCTTCCAGAAGTTGGTGGTTCGGTGCTTGGGGCTTGTAGTTAAGTATAAGCTGAGTCCTGAGTTCGCTCCAGCTGCTGAGGTTGGTTACTCCGAGAGTGCGGATAACATCGCCACTGATGTTCCGTTCGATGTGTCCAAAGATTATTAACTTTTGTCTTTCATCTGTGGTCTGATACAGAGCCAAGATGAAGTCGACGCGACTGATAAAAGTGTACAAAGTGTTGGGATCTCCGTTGAAAACCTCGATTGCGTGTATTTGTCTTTCTACTTGAATCATGTTTGATTCAGACAATTCTATTTGTGCTGGTGCTGCTACGGCCATCGTGGTTTGTTGGTTTGAATTTTTTTTTTTTGTTAGTGTCTTTATTTAGGTTTGTGATTTGGATAGGATTTGTGTTCTAATTGATGGTTTGTGTCTTTGCTTATTGTTTTTCGTATTCAGAGTAGGCACATAAAAGCACGGTGCTATCAAAAAGAATGAGCCGATAAAACAAGAGGCTCGCTTACAGTTAGTTCTGAAAACAGAAATTGCTCATAAGCAACGTTGGGCGCGAAAGGGTTAATTTCCACTTATTTTCACTGTTATTATTATTATTGTTCGCTTATTTGTGGTTAAGTTTATTTGGTTTTCACTTAGTTTAACTGGTAATATTGTAGTTCACTTAGTTGTAGTTACGTTTTATTTAAGTTTTACTTAGTTTAACGGTTATTATTGTAGTTCACTTAATTGTAGTTACGTTTATTTAGTTTTCACTTAGTTTAACGGTTATTATTGTAGTTCACTTAGTTGTAGTTACGTTTATTTAGTTTTTACTTAGTTTAACGGTTATTATTGTAGTTCACTTAATTGTAGTTACGTTTATTTAATTTTCACTAAGTTTAACGTTTATTATTGTAGTTCACTTAGTTGTAGTTACGTTTATTTAGTGTTGCGCACTTAGCTATTTCACATTGTTTTGAGTAACCTTTTGTGGATTTACTACTCAGTGAATTCAAAGGCGTCTTCTTAAAATTTGATATAATTTTAAGTTTTTTTCAATTTCACTATCACTCTGTGGTTTCGGATATGTTTTTGGTTCTGAACTGACTGTACCGATTTACCGACGCGAGCTTTTGAAGTTGTAGTTGTAGTTCTTTAGCGGATGATACACAGAGAATTGAATATGTTTAATATCGCATCAATTAGTATCATCCTACCGACTGCGCCACTTACGTAGTTATTAATTTATTAGTCGAATAAATGATCCGTCAATAACAACGACAAAGATCAACGCTGAAAACTTTAAATTGAAACACGAACAAATTTCGGTTATTCGGTTATTTCGGTCTTTATTCCAAGAATGTCATCTTAAGACTACTGTACAGAGATTTTATCGGCTCGAAGTGAGTCGCGAGAAACGGGAATGTCTATTCAGTGTATTTGTGGGTGTGGGGTTTGATTTTTCTATATGTGTACAAAAGAATGATGAGCAAGAATGTGAATTGGTTTCATGTGTTTGTGCATGTGCAAGATTGTATGTACAATGCTTGTAAGCGTAATATGTGAAGCAGAGAACTGCAGCCCGCCACTGGCACTCTACGTCCACCCGATAAACACTCGGTACTCTAGGCACCCCGTGTTTTTTGACACCCTATTGCGGCAACACAAAATACTCGAGTGTTTTACCAACGTGGTGTTATTGTTACGAGTAAAAAAACCACCCGAGGCCTGCTGCGCAATAACCGTTTGGGTGAGTGGACGCACAGTCAAGGATCGGCCGCACGTCATTTTTTGTATGCGGGCTGCAGTTCTCTGGTCATTTTTTGTACGCCTAAAATTTGTATGGGTGGAAGCGTGACGGGTATAAGAAATGAAGGGTAAAAGGGAATACCCAGGAAAATTTTCGTGCTCATGTCTCTGCTCTTTGATGGACTCAATGTGTGCCACCCGTTATTATTGCCTTGTAATTTTTCACACGTCGCTAGCTGAATACTCTAATGAAAATATTCTTACATAAAGTCATTTTTAAAATGAATTTTGTGACATTATGTACATAGATTCGTCTATTAGCATTATTACTATAACTATTATTTTTACTATAATCTATATTTAAATTATTAATAATAATATTTATTATTATTATTATGAATTAATTAATTTTATTATTTATTATTAATAATTAAATTATATATATATATATATATATATATATATATATATTAATAATATATAATATTATAATATATAATATATATATATAATTAAAATAATATATAAAATAAGATGAAGGGCATATTATACAACGTATTTGACAAAGTCTAGAGCCACGCCGAAAGAATAGTGTGTAAACGTATGAAGTGTAAAACGTATGGAGTTACGCATCTTGTCTTTGACTCGACTACCTACGAGACCACTCGAGTATTTTTGGAAACACCCGAGTATTTTTGGAAACACCCATGTGTTTAACGGTAAACCCATAAGTATTTTTGTCACTCATCCCTTTTTAGGCAGTGTGTGATCGGCACCCGCGACGCAGAGCACCGTATTGATTCGGGTGCGCGCACAACGGGGTGTCTTGTCTGCCTGTTCAGATTTATACTGTGTGTTTGTAAGTACCCGCGATGTGCGTGGCGGGTAGCACCCGCACACAAAATTGTAGGGTGTGAGTCGAGTGGTAAAAAAGTGCCACCCTTGCAGTTCTCTGATGTGAAGCATATTATGCTACTATATATATCATTTTAGGGAAGTAATATTTTTGGGCTATTTGAATTTTATTCTCCTGAGCGTTTCTGTGAGCTCTATTATGTGTTTGTAGTATTTTTTCGTCTTGTTCGGCTTCTGAATTTAGGTCAATTACCTTGGTTGGTGTGAATCTAATTTTAAAGGATTGGAAATGTCCTTTCCAATTACAGTCGTGCGTAAGCGGTTCATGGTCTGTATAGATTTTCACCATTGACCCTCCATACAAATAGCCTTTGAATGTTTTTACTGCCCATATGGCTAACATTTCCTTTTTGGCTGTTTCATAATTTTCTTCTGTTTCGGATAGGGTTCTAGATATTAATGATATTGGTCTATCGGTTTGGGAAAGTATGCTCCTATTGCATAGTCTGAGGCATCTGTAGTTAGGACAAATTCTTTATTAAATTCGGGATATTGTAAAATGACATCATCGGATATTAGCGTACTTTTGATTTTTTTCGAACGCCTCCATGGCTTCACTGTTGAGTTGGATTGGTTTTCTAGCTGAAGCTGATTTGGAAATACGACCGTCTTCTCTCTGACCAATGTTCTGAGCGGTCTAGATAGCGATGCGTAACCCATTATAAATCTTCTATAGTAGTTCGCTAACCCAAGAAATGCTCTCAGTTCTTTAACTGTTTTTGGTTGGGGACGACATAATGTAAATGTAACAGATTTTACCTATGTGTTCTCTAAGGATATCGTCGAAGGCGCGTTGGAATATAGAGGGTGCGTTTTTTAGTCAAAAGGTACTCTAGTAAATTCGTATTTTCCGTTATTTATAGAAAATTCAGTTTTTTCTATGTCGCTCTCTTTAACTGTGTTTGGTGAAATCCACTCTTGAGGTCAAGGACGGAATACAATTTGTTATTGCCTAGTTGTGATAATACTGTGTCTGGTAATGGGGTATTTGTCTGCTATTGTATTTTCGGTAGTCAATTACCATTCCATATTTTTTTATATTTGAGGCGTCTAGTTTTTTTGGTACAATCCACACTGGTGAATTGTAAGGGGAACGGGACGAACGAATTATTTCATTTTTTAAGAGGTCATTGATTTGTTTGTTGACTTCGTCTTTTAAAGGCAAATGGGAATGGGTAAAATTTCGAGTAAACCGGAGTATCTGTGTTTGTGCGGATTTCTGCTTTAACTCTAGTGGTGTAGGTCAGTTTTTCGTTGGGCTCAGCAAAAGGTTGGGGTATTTTTTTAAAAGTTCGCTTAAGTTTGTTTTTTGAGATTCTGTCAGGTGTTCTGTTCTTGGGATTATTACGTTCACGGATTAAAATTTCTTTTATTCGGACATTCATGCCATTTTTTAGTAACATAAGTTTGCTTTTGATGTCGATTACAGCACATAATTCTTTTAGGCTGTCGCTTCCCAGTATAACGTCAACGTGCTTAGTGTAGGTAGTAGGAAAAACTTAACTATGGTGTTTAATGTTGCCTCCTACAGAGACTGCTTAAAATGGATTTTTGTTTTGTAATGGATTTTGGACGAATTTTGGGCTGGATATAATTTTTTATCCGGTGTCTATTAATATGTTAAGCACTTGGCCACTCCTCACTTTGCATTGGAAATATGGTAATGAGGAGTCGGTTACTCTAAAAAATTTAGATAAGTGTAGTCGTGTTGATATTCTTGGTAATTTTCCTCAACACAAGTATAGTCTGACAAACTTTCATATTCGTTAAGTGTGCTGTTATAATAGTCAGTGTCTGTTTGTTCGTTTGTGCTTGTTTAAATGTTAAAATTTCTTTGCCTTTTGTCGTTTTGTGTTGTATTTAGTGCTGGCGGTCTTTTTCCTGCTCCTATCTGATGGGGCCTATTCATATAATTTATTTGTCTTGTTTGAATACTTCTGTCAATGTCCATAGGTTCTGGTTTTGGTTGTGGCTTGGCAGCCAATGGTCGTGGTCATGGTTGTGGTATTGGTTGGTACATTAGAATTGTGGGTTAGTATTCTGTGCGGTCTGGGGGATGAATGGTCTTGTTGGTGGCTGTCCAAAGTTATTATTAGGTCTGCTCATGGCATAAGGATTTTTTGGTGGAACCATTGGTCTTTGTTGAAATTTTGGTTTTGATGAAAATGTGGTGGAACTGTAGTAGGCTTTGGTGGTAGATTTCTATGTGAAATAGGCTGTCCCTTAATCGTAGCGTGCTTAGTTCGATATGCTTGATTTTCTAATTTCAAGCACAAATGGAGGGCTGAAGGTAGGTCAGGCTCTTTGATGCCCAGAAGTCGTGGCAAATCTCCTCGAACAAAGGTGTCTAGTGCTTTATCCCTATACAGCTTGGTCATAAGTTGTTCTGATTCGGCGCATAATTCCATGCAGCCAATTTTTTTTTTAATCAGGGATAAATGTTTGTATACTGCTTGGTGAAATTCTTCAACATTTTGATTTGCAGCTTGGGTTATTATTTGTCATTTGATATTCAATTGTACCCAAGTCTCTCTTGTCGGCGTAGTGTAGTGTAAGACATTTGGAAATAGCATTCAATTAAGGGGAACATTGTATGATTCGGGGGCTGTGTCTGCGCTACCGGTAATTTTATTCCTAATAGTATGTAAAATTCGAAAATATTTTGGGGTACCTGCGGTGTGTTCATACGTTTTTAGTTTTCGATCATGCCTTCATCCACGAACTGAATTCGGACGGGTTGCCGGAAAATTCGGCGAAGACTTTTAACTATGTCAGGAATCTTATCAAGATCAGCTAAATTTGCTCGGAATTGCGGTAAAATTTCTTGGTTTTCTGCATTTCTAAAGTCATGTGTTGGATTCTGGGCTTTAAGTAGTAAAGTTGGAAATTGTTCGGCTAAAACTTGACGAATGATAGTTTCTAATTGTTCTTGCTCCATGTTTCTATTTTGTTTAAATAATTCTATAGCGTGAATTTTCTTCGATTAGCTGCTGTTCTATATTTCCTACTGCTGGTATAACTGGCTACTCTATTTGTCAGGGAATTGGTCGATGTAGGGAATTTAGTTTAGTTTGATATTTGATTTCACTTAAACTAATACGTTTATCGATAAAAATGAAGTTTGACTTATTGTTTAATTTAGTTTTAAAATTAGAGTGTGTTTTCGGGTTATTGGTTAATATTTGACTTACAGTTATTATGAAATTAAGTGCAAAAAGGATTTGTATTAATAACATTTTTTTCATTTTAATATTTTTGTTCAATGGTAAGGTTTCTTGAAAATTTTATATTGAAGTTATTTAAAAGAATGTATTGAAAACCAGCAGCTGGTTTTACCCTTCTACCTTGGAGGGTCCTTTGCTTAGGATTCGCAAGATTGGGTTTTGTTATACCACTCGTTGAAAAGATTTTCTTTTATTTATTCGGTTGTAGACTGAGTGGTGGAGTTTATTTAGTTATCGTTATAGTAGAAATGTTGTATTAAAATATTTTTTAGAAAGATTTTTTATCTAGTCGTTATTTCCTTTTAGCACTCAATTTCGCTTGTTTTTGCTTAAACTTTATTTGGTTTGTTTTCACTTAAAACTTTTTATTTGGTTAGTGTGTTTGCTTTACTTATTCAATATCTTACATTATTTAAATGATGGTCCGGATGTTGTCCTGTTCGCTTCCTACTTGGGATCCTGCGACGCACACAAAATAGAGGATGTCCTGCGGGCGTGCCTGACAAGACTTGTAGACCACCGATAATTAGCAAAATTTAATTCGTCAATCCTGTGTTGCTTTCCGATTTCCAAATTGATGGAAAGAGCCACTTCGAATTACAACTGAGTTTGTTTTTGGGCCAGTGGAGTAGGAAAAACTTTTTATTTTTTTTGCACTAAACATAACTTATTCACCTTTTCCTCGCACTGGTCCCTGTTCGGGCGCCAATTAATTTCCGATTAATTAAAACTCAGAAACTTTAAATAGTTTTGGTTTTATTCAACTCTAATTTGTGACTGAACAGAAAAGATCTTATGGTACCTTAAGCTAGCTGTGGGTGTTAGGCAGCGACGCGGCAGAGCCCTGCAGATCTGGTTTGAACTGACCATGATCTGCAATGTCAGCAATTTGTCGTCAAGGTGCGCACGCAAGATCGGACCTCACTCAGCTGCAGAGGCTGTTCTGTCGCAGCGCTCGACAGAATTTTACCGCAATATTACAATTTCATCACAACTTCGTCAACTTAACTCCAATTTATTTAACAAACTCAAATAGCTTTCTCTGTTACATTTATTAACTTATAGAGCCGCTTACACAAACTTTTATTGACAATTCGTCTCATGATTGATTCTTCTTTACAGACTTAATTACAAAGACATCTCCAATTTCAAACAACTTCAAACCATTTACATTTTCCATAACTTTAATTTCTCATATCAACATTGGCGTGTCTTCTCTCACACCCAATTCTTGACCCCCGCCATAAACTTCTCGTCCCTGCGAGTTAGCTGTTATAGTGCAGTCCTTCTTCGGATGCCATTGAAGTCCTAAGGTTTTGATCGATTCATTCTCCTCAATGCAGATTTTCTCCGTAGCACCGTCGTCCTGAATGTCGGCTAAAATACGTTCGTCATTTGCAACCCATTTTCGCAGAAAGCATGCCGGCCTTCTCCATCACTTGTCTCAATTTCCTTTGAAGTTCATAGCACTCGTTGACTGTATCTGCACCAGTTATGAGGTCACCCATATAAAAGTCGTCTCTAATTGTTTCTGCTAAGACGCTATCCTCTTGGCAAAAGCGATCTGCCAACTCTTGTAGACATCGGACTGCTAAGAAAGGTGCGCCGATGTGCCATAAGTTACGGTTGTTAACTTAAACTCACTGATCGGCAATTTTGGATCATCTCTCCAAAGGTATATTGGTATTCTTGGTCTTTCTCAGCGACCTTTATTTGGCGATACATTTTTTCAATGTCAGCTACAATAACATATTGCCACTTGCGCCATTTAATTAGAATATCGAATATATCCTTTTGAATCTTAGGACCAGCTATAATAACGTCATTTAGGCTTAGTCCATTTGTCGTCTTTGCGGATGCGTCAAAAACTACTCGTAGCTTTAGTTAAGCTTTCAGGCCTGATAATTCCATGATGGGGTAAATAGTATTTACCTTGGCCCGTTGTCTTTACAGGTTCCATATGTCCCATCTTAAGGTATTCTTTCATGAATTCGTTGTACGCAGTCCAGTTCTTTGGGGTTGTGAAATGGAATTGAAACCACAAATCTCCTTCCTCGTTGGTGACAGTTGTTTCTTGGAATTTTTTTTCGCATTCTGCATTGTCTGTAATCGTATCATCGGCTTCATTTTCCAATTCCAAAAGCGTTCCAGGTCCTTTAGATTTATTGTTGTCGTGGCACCTATTATTTTTTCTTTGCTGCTCGAGTTATATTTCCGGACACAATCCTCCAAATCTGGTTTTTTGTCCTAAGATTCATGGTTTTTATTTTCTCATAATAATCAGGGGAAATAGATCCACACCTATCACCATGTCAATTCTGGTTGGCTCGTTGAATCGTGGATCTGCTAGCCTGTAGCCCTTCCACTCATTTTTGATATCAATACAAACTTTTTGCTGGGAAGGGCTCTATGGAGTGTTGGTAAAACCAATGCTTCCGTTGATGTTTTGAAGCTGCTTGCAATTTTTGGTTTGATCGTCAGGTGGACGCTATTTTTGGATAATTGAGTCGTCTGGGAGATACCTTCGACCTCTATAGTACCCCTTATTCTGGAATCCCTAATATTTGTGCTGCTTCCTCTGAAATCAGCGTCTTCTGGGATCCACCGTTAATAAGCGCCCTCAACTCGTTGTAGCCTCCAGCTTTGTTTTTCACTAAAACAACAGCTGTAGCCAATAGTGTGTCTTGGCCTTGCTTGAGGCTATTGCTGTTGATACTGCGTTTTGTGTCTTCATGAAGAAGGCTGTTGTGTCTTTTGGAGCATCGATTGCATGTAATTTCCTTTCTGCAGTCGATAGCATTATGCTTTCCAAAGCATCTAAAGCATATGCTGTTCTTTTGAAAGAATTCTTTTCTTTTCTCAATAGATTGTGCTCCGAATTTGAGACACTTTATCATATCGTGGCCATCCTTAAGCAAAAAGGCACACGATCTTACTTGCACTTTTCTT
>NW_022611123.1:0-26121 GCF_004382195.2 Drosophila sechellia
TAGTAAGTAGCGTAATATTGTTATTATCTCCTATGCTTTCTATCTTATAGGGCCCCGTATATTTAAAGTCTAATTTATGACCTACCTCATTTCTTAGTAAAACTTTATCTCCTACTTCTAATTCTATGTCTTTACTTTTAAGTCATAATTTTCTTTATTTTTTCTTTGTGTGCTTCAAGAAGTTTTCTTGCTCGAGCATATGCTACCTCTAACCTATATTTACTCTCCTTAGCGTAATCATCTATGTTATATATTGGTTCTATGCTATGTAGTTTATTAAAATGTTTTGGTAAATTACTTGTTCTACCGAAAACTAATTCATATGGACAATAATTATGTACCATAGATGGGGTCGTGTTGAAGCAGTATACGAAATATTGAAGCCATACGTCCCAATCGGTTTTGTCCGTCGATATGTAGGATCGTATATACTCGTTTAAAGTTCTATGACTTCTTTCTACTACTCCAACTGTCTGGTGGTGATGAGCTGTTGATGTTATATTTTTTATTTTCAAATATTTACACAGGTCAGTAATTATTGAATTCTTGTACTCTGTTCCCATGTCCGTTATGAACGTCTTCATTGGACCGTACTTTAGAATAAAAGATTCAAATATAGCTTTTGCGACTGTTTTTGCGCTTTTATTTGCTATTGGTATGGCAACTAAGTACTTGGTTAAATCACATATGAGAGTGACTGCGTACTCGTTACCATTTTCTGACTTGGTAGTGGACCAATTGTGTCCACAACAACTCTATCGAAAGCATGTTCTGGTGTTTCAGTTATAGTCATTGGAGTCTTTGTGTGCTTTGTTGTTTTTGCTTTTTGGCATTTTTGACATTTTCTTACGTACTCTTTTATGTTTTACTCATATTTTTCCAGTAATAATGTCTTTTGACCTTGGCCAAGGTTTTTGTAATGCCTGTATGCCCTCCTTGTATTGGATCGTCATGTAATGTAGACAATATAGCTTCTTTTTCTTTTTCATTATTTATTTGGGTCACCGGGATAAGTAGCGCTACTTTTAAATTCTTTAATATTTTATTGCCCATATTTTTAAATTTATCTATTGAAACGTGTTCAAAGATTTTCTTCCACGGTGCCATTTTGATTTGGCTGATATCATATATACCGGCTTGCAATTCAAGCCTTTGGAGAAATTGATCTAAATCAAGAATTCCATTAGTATAAAGATCACCAACATCATATCTTGCAATGATTTTCTTTCCATGTTTAAATAAACATATCGTGTCATTCAATTGCAATGTCACTACTTTTCGTACCTCGTCATTTGCTATGACTTCGTATACGTTGGGCTCTGAAGCTATTTCTTTGGTTTGCTTTTGCAAATCCAATTGTTCTTTTCCTGCGCAGGATTTTTGTCTACTTTGATATCTTGTAGTGACTTTTAATATATTTCCAGTTATATCTTTTAGCTCTTTGATGGTTATTCTTGATAACGCATCTGCTACATGCTTCCTCTTAGATTCAATGACCTTATTTTCTAGTTAATTTAGAGCTGGGGTTCACCATCGAGAATAAATATGTCAATGGTCTATGGTCTGTTTACAAATGTTTTCCGTAAATGTATGGTCTGAAATGTACTATTGCCCAATGAATTGCTGCTAACTCTTGTTCTGTTGTACTCTTATTGCTTTCACCTTTCGTAAAAGCTCTGGATGCATAAGCAACTGGGAGTTGGTGGCCATTATGGTTTTGAGTTAAAACTGCGCCACACGCTTGCTTGCTTGCATCTGTTTGTTATGCAAAATTCTTTGCTGAAGTCTGGGTACTGCAAGAGTGTTGGGTTAATTAGCTGAGATTTTAAATGTATGAATGCTTTTTGACATTCATCTGTCCACTCGAATGGAACATTCTTTTTACATAATCTTGTTATGTGCCGCGAATAGTCGGCGAAATTTTTGATAAAACGTCTGTAGTAATTGCAAAATGCTACAAAACGTCTAGCGCTGTCCGCATCATGTGGAACTGGGTAGTTCTGAATGACATCATATTTTTTGTCATCCGGCAAAATTCCTTTGTCTGTGCATTTGTGTCCCAAAAATGTGACTTCATGCATGAAAAAAACATTTTTCAGGATGTAACTTTAGGTTGTATTCCTGCATTTACCAAAAACTTCAGTGAGGTTTTTAAGCATATGTTTTTCGGAACAACCTATGACTATTAAGTCATCCATATAAAGGAATGCTTGAGACGGTTCTATTCCGGAGAATGCTATAGTCATCATTCTTTGGAATGAATTAGGCGCTATTTTTAAGCCAAATGGCAATCGCGTGAAACGATATGAGCCATTGCTGGTTGAGAAAGATGTTATATCTCTCGAGCCTTCATCCAGTTCGATTTGATGAAAACCTGACATTAAATCAAGGCAGGAGAAATATTTTGCTCGACCAAGTTGGTCCAAAATATCATCTATTCTCGGTAGTGGAAATTTGTCAGCTAAAAGTTTCTTATTAATTTGGCGATAGTCTATTACTAATCTCCATTTCTTTTTTCAGAATTTGGGCTTGACTTTTTGGTACTAATAGCAAAGGGCTATTGTACTGTGAAACTGATGGTTCAACTATTTTATCTTTTATTAATTTCTGAACTTGGGCTTGTATTTCTTCCACTTGACTATGAGGACTTCTATAATTTTTCGTGTATCATCATCTCATAATCTCAACTGTTGTTTATAAAAATTATTAACTGTTATAGGTTCTGATTCTAATGCAAATATATCTATATATTCGCTGCATATATTTTCTAATTGTGATTTAAACAATTCGGGGAAATTTTTCTTTAATTGAGATAAGACAGTTTTATTTTGTGTTCACTATTTGCCTGAACTACATTGTAGTTCGAAAGTGGCTCATATTTTAGAGTGTCCATATTGACTAATTGGTCGGAATCGGTTGTATTTATAATTCGGACAAATGTATTACTTGATGTTGCGATTGTGTTTGCAACATAAATACCAGTTTGAATTTCCTGGTTTGGAATTAAAATGTTATCATCTTTTGATGATACTATTAATCTTCGGACAACTTGGGATCTTGCTGGTAATAACGTTGTGTTAATACCAGAGCTGTATGTATGGGTATATATTGGAAATTTCAAATTGTTTGGTCTAATTATAAACCAATCTTCTTCTTGGTTTAAATCGATTTGGCAATTATATTTTTTTATGAAATCTATTCCATTATTCCATCACACGGTATTGGAAAGTTTTTATCTACTAAATGAAATCGTGTGGGATAATGTATTTACCTGTCTGTATCTCAATAAAAGTCTGTCCTCGAGACTGAATTTTCTGTTGGCTTATGCCTTGAATGTTTATTTTATTGGTTATTTGAATATTAGAAAATTTGTCAGAGTTCTCTTTGAGAATAGAGATATCTGCACCTGTATCAAGTAGAAAAACTAGTTTTACGCCTGTTTTGGCATGAATGAATGTAGAAAATATGTTGAGATTATAATTGATGGTGTATACTCTACGATCTTCTTCTACTGAGTACCTAAAGGTGTTGCGAGTTTCCCTGTTCTTGGATTACTCGTACATTGGCATTGTTTCTGTTGTAGTTATTCTGACTGTTGTTACGGCCTCTGTTTCCATTATAACGGCCTCTGTTATAGCCATTATAACGGTTATTATTTCCATTATAGCGGTTTTGATAACCGTTATTCTGGTAACCGTTATTTTGGTAACCGTTATTTGGTACCGTTATGGTAGTTGCCTCTAATACTATTGTTATTAAAGCCTCTACCGCGGTTACACCTCTATTGGCATTTCCGTATCCTCTGTTGGTCTGTTACCCTAAATACATCACTTTATTGATGTCACCGGTAACTCTTGTCTCGTTCTTATGTATGCGCTTATCGCTGCATCCATAGTGGTGCAAGTCCCTGCTTCCAGTACTGTTTTGATACTTTCGTGCTCAGCACGATGTATCATGGTTTCAATTGCCTCTTTGGTGCTTAGACCAGTGGCATGTTCTGAGGTATACCCTCATCGATATAGGAAGCTTCTAAAGTTTTCTCAGGCTATCAACTTCAGCGGTAAATTGCGTTGCAGTTTTACTCTCTGCTGAACTGTTGCTAGCTTTGCTTTGACATTACTGGATGTCTCACCGACAACTACTTTCTGCAATTTGTTTATAATTGCTGGAATTGTCGTTTCATTGTCAACTGAGTTCAAAATTGTGCCAACCATTTTTGACTTAATGACCTCAACTGCAATGTCTTCAAATGGTCCTTAGCTAGGTCTACCAATTTGATTGCCTTAATGAATCTTTGTAAATGGATCTTTTGCCCATCAAATTCTGGCACTGTGCAAGCGACTTCCCTAATGTAAGACCTAATGGCAGCTGCTTCTTCTGCCATGGTTAAGTTATTTCGGAGTCGGCTGCGTTATTTGTTTTATCGTCGTTCTTCAGCATTAATTTTGCTGGTATAGTTAGATCGTGAAGATCTTCCTCTTTAATGTCTTCCTTGACTATAGTCCTATCTTCCTCGTCAGAGTTAGTGCTGTCTTCATTCAAATTTGTTCTTAGTGGGTGTTTACTATGGTTGGAATTTCTATCTGGAGACTGAATTTATTTTTATAAGTATTAATTTTTCTCTTAATGTCACCAGTAGTTCCAAAGCCTTAGCACACTGTTTGCGTTCCAAATTCTTTCTATTTTGTTGGATCAACTCTCTGATTTCATTATAACTATTTACCAAGACTTGGGCATTCTTATTAATTGTTACAGCTTGTTTTGATATGTTTTGCGTTAAGCACTTATAGGATTTTCTGAAATTTCATTTGGATCTTTTATCTGATCAACAAGCTTTTCCCAGTCCATGCTTTGGTATACTCATAACTTCAAATTTATGCATTTGTATATTTTTTTTTTTTGTTCTAATCCAGATAAATTCAATATTACGTTTTATATTTTTTATTTATTATTTTTTTCTTCATATAATTTTTCTCGTATTTTCATTCATAATTGACTTTATTAAAGATCTTCCTTAAATATTATCTATACCGTAAGCAGTGCTACGGTATCGTTTCTTAAGACACTTTATGCAGTTTGTATATTTTTATTAATGCATTGGATACCATAATTAATGCAGTTACAATTAGTATTATGGTTATCCAGAACAAGTCTGCATTTTGACTTCTACTTTATTTATTACATTGGCTGTAGAGTCCACAGTTTTAGTGTCTATTAGACCTATTTTGGGTATACTAATTTTATATTTTGGAGAATATAATAGAAATTTTCTTTGTATATACTTTTATTTTTAGTTTTACTTATTTCATTTATCTCTATAGACATTTATGTTTGGAATTATCTATTTATAAAATCTTTCAATGTTCGCAAGAGTAAAAAAAATTGTATTTTACATTGTTGCCTGCCTGATTCTAGCTATGGCTTCACGGGCCATATTGGGTTAACAGGGCATAATAGTATATGCTCCGTTTTACAATATTTCTTACAATTTTCCTTATCTATATATTTTATATTTACTATATATTTATATATATTTATTATTATATTCTGCTGTTGATGATGCTCATCAGGTGTCACTGGGCGTCGCCGGGGGTGGCACGCTGACACACCCTCGCTGCTGTCTATCTGTTGGGTGTCAGCTGGGCGTCGCCGGGGGTGGCACGCTGACACTCCCTCGCTGCTGTCTATTTCTTCGCCGCTGAAGACGTTGATAGTCGCTCACAAGTCCCCAGGCAGTGGGGACTCCAGATTCCTTCGCAGCCAGGGGGGCAGGACTTTTTTTGGCTTTGTTAATGCTGTGCTGGTGCTGGACATGCCTGGTGTTTTGGAATTTCATTAATTCTCGAGTTTATGGGTCCTTAATTCTTGCTGATATTCCCGCAAGTGGTCTAGCTCTGCTTGTAGCTTTAGAGCTGTCGACCAAACCGGTGGCGTTTGCTGACCGTATATTAGCCACTTTAAGTGGGCTATACGTTTATTCAGCTTAGTTTTCAAACCGCCACGGTGTTTTCCCATACTCAATAGAACTCTACTCACTCAGATTCTTCCTTAGTTTTGGGAATTCCATTTAATTATTTCTTGTGTGTGTCTTCTTCCAGTCCAGTATTCCAGCTTGGTCAATTCTTCCTTAGTTTTTAGGCTAGTTTTGGTTCCATTTAATTATTCCTTGTGTGTCTTGACACTAACTTGGGTCAATTCGTCCAGCGTTGGACGACTGTCACGGTCGCCATGTAAAGAAAAGGTGCACCAAGTTAAAACACGTGTTTGCCTTGTTCTTAAGTGCAGCCGTCAGGCCACCTTTTATTTCTTCACTTTTCTTCTTATATCTTAGAGTAGGCAGAAATGGTTCAGCCAGCTCAAGAGTAGAGTAGGCAGAAATGGTTCTGCCAGCTCAAGGTCTACAGAGTGTCTGATCTTACAGTGTTCAATATATTTGGACTTAGGCTAATTAGCGTAGCTGCGCTGCCGGGTACGCCAGCGGCGGAGCTTATCTGAGCTTATATCTGAGCTTATCGGGAGAGCGAGATATGTATGTACGTATGTAATATGTATTTGGTCGGCGTGTGAATGCTGACCATGCACTTATACTTTTTGCCTTCGAGTGGGCAATGCTCTTATACTAATATTGCATAGGCACATACTACAAGTGAGTTAGGTTATCTATATCGGAAAGGTTTACGCGAAGAGAATGATGTTCATATTCTGAAGGGATTTGAATTGTTTTATCGGAAAATAAGAGGTATCCATGGTTAGTATCAATGTTATTTATTTGAAAACGTAAGGAGGAATATTATGATGAACCATGGGCCTGTGGAATGTAAAGTTTATTAATTTTTTTCTGTTTTTTAAATTAGGTCTTGTAGTAATGTGTTTCTCCATTTCTATTGGTTATTTTGTAATGGTCTTCGTCAGTTTGTTCGACGTTCCTTGTTAATTTAAAAGGGTTTTCTAATTTCCCTTTTTGCAACGGTCCCTTCCTATATCTAGTGTCGACGTTGTATTCTGTTCGGTCTTTGTTTATTTCGTTGATTTTAATTTCTTTGTTGTGTTGTGTATCTAAACTTGGTTGTCCAGCATAAATAAATATGTGGGCAGGAGTTTGTCCAGTAGTGTCGTGTTTGGTTTTGTGGTTGTAAATGTAAAGGATCGTTTTTATTTTACTGAGGTTGGCTTCATTGTCATCGGAATTTTTTATAATACGGATTTTTTCATTTATCGTTTTGTGAAGCCTTTCTATATCTGCAACACCTGTTTTTGTAGTGTTAAGTTGTAATTCCACATTTTCAGTTTCGAGCCAACGTTTGAGGGCTAAGCTAGAAAATGCGCCATCTCTGTCTGCCTTTAGGATTTTAGGTTTTCCCAACTGATTGAATATGCGCATTAGAGCATTTTTACATTCTATCCAATCTTTTGTTTTATCTGCTCGAGTGTGGCAATTTAGAATAGATGTCGATACAGCTCAAATAGTGATTTCCTTCAGAGGAGTAGATATCTATTACAAATTTATCGCGGCAATGTTCGGGTTTAGGGGTGACTTTCATTGGCATTTTTGTATTTCGGTGTTCTGTTTTTGCTAAGTTACAAACTTGACATTCGTTAATTATATTTTGAATGAGGAGTTGGCTATTTGGGAAGTAGTATGTTTCGCAAAAAAGTTTTACAGTTTTCTGTATTCCGGGGTGTAAGAGTTTTTCATGTGTGTTTAGAATTAGTTCTTTAAAATTTGCGTACGTGGGAATGTTTTTTAGTAAGATGAGCCTTCGGAAAATTTTTGTATGTCTTGGATTCATTGTCTCCTTATATGCTTTTTGAATTACTTCAAAATCTGCATCGCTTTCGATGTAAAGAGCGCTGGTTTTTGAACAGAAATAATTGAGTAGATATCGTTTGGCTATTTCGGGGGTCATTTCTTTATAAGAAAGGTGTATAATTTGTTTTTTGAAGTAAGTTTCTATTTCTGTACTATTGGGACCTTTAGTAAAGATGATTTGCCTTTTATATTGATTAATAGCTCTTTCTGATAGTCCGATCAAATTGTTACTGTCCTCTTCGGCACTATGTTGTGTAGATTCACCAAAAAATGTTTGTTCTATCTTTATTCTAGAAAGTGCGTCTGCTACATAATTTCTTTTCCTTTTATATATTTTATGTCGAAGTCATATTCCGAAAGTCTAATTTTCCATCTTGTTAATTTTGAATTAGGTTCCTTTAGTTTGTATAGCCAGCACAAGGGTTGATGGTCGGAAGCTACTTCGAAATGTCGTCCTAAGACATAGTGTCGGAAGGTTTTAGTGGCCCAAACTATTGCTAATAATTCTTTTTCTATGGTGCTATAATTGACTTCATGTTCATTTAATGTTCTGCTGATGTAGCTAACAGGGTGCCCGTCTTGTGATAGAACAGCTCCTAAAGCTACATTGCTGGCATCTATCTGTTGTTAATGTAAATTTCCTCTCGAAATTCGGTATTTTTAGGATCGGGTCTTCAGAGATTAATAATTTTAACTTTTGGAATGCTTCTAAGTATTCTGAACTGTTTATATCTATTGTTGCTCCTTTCTTTAGGCACTTGGTCAGTGGTTTGGTAATGTCAGAAAAGTTAGATATAAATTTCCTATAATACCCTCTGAGTCCTAGGAAGGCTTTAATTTCTTTAGTTTTTCTTGGTAATGGGTACTTGACTATAGCTTTTATTTTATCCGGGTTTGGTTTAATCCCGTCTTTAGTGATAACATGTCCTAAGAAAGTTGTCTCTTGTTTTAAGAATTCACATTTGTTTAGTTGTACTTTTAAATTTGCCTGTGATAATTTTTCGAAAACAGCCTGTAAGCCTTGAAGATGTTCTTCTAATGATGTGGAGAAAACTATGATGTCGTCTAGGTATACTAGGCAACATTTATTTAAAAGCGGACGGAGTAAATTATTCATACATCGTTGAAATGTAGCGGGGGCATTTTTAAGCCCAAATGGCATTCGCGTGTACTCGTAGTGTCCATACTCTGAGTCCATTTCTATTTGATGGAAGCCCTTTGCAAGATCTATTGTTGTGAAATAATTTGACCTCCCTAGTTTTCCTAATATTTCATCTATGTTTGGTATGGGTATCTGTCGTTTATTGTTATTTCGTTCAATTTCCTATAGTCTATTACGATACGAAGCTTCTGCTGTCCAGAAGCATCTAGCTTTTTAGGTACGACCCAAATGGGGCTACAGTACGGTGAATTACTTTCTCGGATAATACCCTGTTCTAGCATGTCTTGGATCTGTTTTTCTACCTCCTTTTCATATGTCTGTTGGAAACTATAAACTTTAGAGTAGACGGGGATATTGTGTGTGGTGTTGATAACATGTTTTTCTTGGTTTGTGAACGTGAGCGTGTCACCTTCGTGAAATTGACTGTCTTGGTATTTTATCAGTAGGTTAATTAATTTTGGTTTTTCTTCTACGTTAAGGTGTTCTAGTCGGAACAAGTTTTCCTGAAGTGTGGAGGTTTCTAAATAGGTGGGGTCTTGTGGAAATGAAGGGTCCATTTGGATATGATTCCGTTCTGTAATGTTATTACTGTCTTTTATCTTATATATTTTGTTAAATAGGGTAACAGTTTTCTTTTTATAATCGATTATTGCTTTGGCTTCGGACAACAATTTGCGTCCAATCAGCATGTCATAATGATCCGAGAACGGGTGAATAAAGAAGTCTTGGGCAACAGGGAAGTAGTTATTAGGTGGTATATTCGTAAGTGTGTTAATAATTAATGGCCATTACTAGTGTGGATTAGCTGATTGGTTTCTTGTATTGGCGTTTGAAAAATATTTCGCGTGAGCATATTTATCGTAGATCCTGTATCGATTAGACATTTCAATTCAGTATTATTATGTTTTATCATTATATATTGGTTTCATCCGGGGCTACTAACCGAAAATTTTCTGCTTGTTCAAGGTCAACTGGTTCGTTGTCATTTGTTGTTGGTATTTCCTCTTCTGTTATCTCTGAATTGTCGTAGTTCTGTTCAGGGGGAAACTGAATTGATTCTTGAGTATAATTCAATTGGTAGGGATAAGGCTGAGGGTGAAAATATTCTGGATAGCAGGGATAATAGTAGTTATAATTATAAGGATTTTCGGGTTGATCAGACGTTACTTCCTGATATCTTAGCTCTCCTGTGCTCATCTTGGACTGTCCACTGTCTGATGGTCGCGGTCTTTTTATTGGGTTATTGGTTTGTACGTTTCTGTTTTGAGGATATGTTGTGGGCATGTTAGTGTGGCTAGGTCCAAATCGGTTTTGGTCAAAAATATTTTGTCTGTTAAAAGCTGGGATTGGTCTGGGTACTTGTGACATGGGTATGTTAGATTGTGGGTAAATGGGTCTATTTTGATATTGAGGAACCGTGTTTGGGATAAACCTGGGCATATGAGAATGTGGTTGGTGATAGGGTTGATAGACGTTATTATAGAATGGTTGTAAGGGTACAAAGGGTCTAATTTGGTTATTCATTTGTCTATTTTGGGGGTTGGTTGTTATTCTGTTTGGAATTGAAGTTGGCTTCATATTATCTTTACTTGAGGTTGGTGCCTCATAAAGACCTTTTTCTTGTAATATTTTATTAGCGATCTTAGGTTTGGAATATTACAGTTAATTATTCTGAGATAAATGTGGCTTGGAAGTTTTTGAATTAGATTTTCGATGCTGGTTTGTATTAATCTAGTATAGAGAATGGTTTCGTTAGTATTATTTTCCAGTTCTAATTTACTTATAAGTATCTGTCGTTTTCTTTCAGCTTCTTCGAGGAAATGTCGAATGTTACCTCGATATTGTATGTTCCTGAATTCTTCCAGAAGTTGGTGGTTCGGTGCTTGGGGCTTGTAGTTAAGTATAAGCTGAGTCCTGAGTTCGCTCCAGCTGCTGAGGTTGGTTACTCCGAGAGTGCGGATAACATCGCCACTGATGTTCCGTTCGATGTGTCCAAAGATTATTAACTTTTGTCTTTCATCTGTGGTCTGATACAGAGCCAAGATGAAGTCGACGCGACTGATAAAAGTGTACAAAGTGTTGGGATCTCCGTTGAAAACCTCGATTGCGTGTATTTGTCTTTCTACTTGAATCATGTTTGATTCAGACAATTCTATTTGTGCTGGTGCTGCTACGGCCATCGTGGTTTGTTGGTTTGAATTTTTTTTTTTTGTTAGTGTCTTTATTTAGGTTTGTGATTTGGATAGGATTTGTGTTCTAATTGATGGTTTGTGTCTTTGCTTATTGTTTTTCGTATTCAGAGTAGGCACATAAAAGCACGGTGCTATCAAAAAGAATGAGCCGATAAAACAAGAGGCTCGCTTACAGTTAGTTCTGAAAACAGAAATTGCTCATAAGCAACGTTGGGCGCGAAAGGGTTAATTTCCACTTATTTTCACTGTTATTATTATTATTGTTCGCTTATTTGTGGTTAAGTTTATTTGGTTTTCACTTAGTTTAACTGGTAATATTGTAGTTCACTTAGTTGTAGTTACGTTTTATTTAAGTTTTACTTAGTTTAACGGTTATTATTGTAGTTCACTTAATTGTAGTTACGTTTATTTAGTTTTCACTTAGTTTAACGGTTATTATTGTAGTTCACTTAGTTGTAGTTACGTTTATTTAGTTTTTACTTAGTTTAACGGTTATTATTGTAGTTCACTTAATTGTAGTTACGTTTATTTAATTTTCACTAAGTTTAACGTTTATTATTGTAGTTCACTTAGTTGTAGTTACGTTTATTTAGTGTTGCGCACTTAGCTATTTCACATTGTTTTGAGTAACCTTTTGTGGATTTACTACTCAGTGAATTCAAAGGCGTCTTCTTAAAATTTGATATAATTTTAAGTTTTTTCAATTTCACTATCACTCTGTGGTTTCGGATATGTTTTTGGTTCTGAACTGACTGTACCGATTTACCGACGCGAGCTTTTGAAGTTGTAGTTGTAGTTCTTTAGCGGATGATACACAGAGAATTGAATATGTTTAATATCGCATCAATTAGTATCATCCTACCGACTGCGCCACTTACGTAGTTATTAATTTATTAGTCGAATAAATGATCCGTCAATAACAACGACAAAGATCAACGCTGAAAACTTTAAATTGAAACACGAACAAATTTCGGTTATTCGGTTATTTCGGTCTTTATTCCAAGAATGTCATCTTAAGACTACTGTACAGAGATTTTATCGGCTCGAAGTGAGTCGCGAGAAACGGGAATGTCTATTCAGTGTATTTGTGGGTGTGGGGTTTGATTTTTCTATATGTGTACAAAAGAATGATGAGCAAGAATGTGAATTGGTTTCATGTGTTTGTGCATGTGCAAGATTGTATGTACAATGCTTGTAAGCGTAATATGTGAAGCAGAGAACTGCAGCCCGCCACTGGCACTCTACGTCCACCCGATAAACACTCGGTACTCTAGGCACCCCGTGTTTTTTGACACCCTATTGCGGCAACACAAAATACTCGAGTGTTTTACCAACGTGGTGTTATTGTTACGAGTAAAAAAACCACCCGAGGCCTGCTGCGCAATAACCGTTTGGGTGAGTGGACGCACAGTCAAGGATCGGCCGCACGTCATTTTTTGTATGCGGGCTGCAGTTCTCTGGTCATTTTTTGTACGCCTAAAATTTGTATGGGTGGAAGCGTGACGGGTATAAGAAATGAAGGGTAAAAGGGAATACCCAGGAAAATTTTCGTGCTCATGTCTCTGCTCTTTGATGGACTCAATGTGTGCCACCCGTTATTATTGCCTTGTAATTTTTCACACGTCGCTAGCTGAATACTCTAATGAAAAATATTCTTACATAAAGTCATTTTTAAAATGAATTTTGTGACATTATGTACATAGATTCGTCTATTAGCATTATTACTATAACTATTATTTTTACTATAATCTATATTTAAATTATTAATAATAATATTTATTATTATTATTATGAATTAATTAATTTTATTATTTATTATTAATAATTAAATTATATATATATATATATATATATATATATATATTAATAATATATAATATTATAATATATAATATATATATATAATTAAAATAATATATAAAAATAAGATGAAGGGCATATTATACAACGTATTTGACAAAGTCTAGAGCCACGCCGAAAGAATAGTGTGTAAACGTATGAAGTGTAAAACGTATGGAGTTACGCATCTTGTCTTTGACTCGACTACCTACGAGACCACTCGAGTATTTTGGAAACACCCGAGTATTTTTGGAAACACCCATGTGTTTAACGGTAAACCCATAAGTATTTTTGTCACTCATCCCTTTTTAGGCAGTGTGTGATCGGCACCCGCGACGCAGAGCACCGTATTGATTCGGGTGCGCGCACAACGGGGTGTCTTGTCTGCCTGTTCAGATTTATACTGTGTGTTTGTAAGTACCCGCGATGTGCGTGGCGGGTAGCACCCGCACACAAAATTGTAGGGTGTGAGTCGAGTGGTAAAAAAGTGCCACCCTTGCAGTTCTCTGATGTGAAGCATATTATGCTACTATATATATCATTTTAGGGAAGTAATATTTTTGGGCTATTTGAATTTTATTCTCCTGAGCGTTTCTGTGAGCTCTATTATGTGTTTGTAGTATTTTTTCGTCTTGTTCGGCTTCTGAATTTAGGTCAATTACCTTGGTTGGTGTGAATCTAATTTTAAAGGATTGGAAATGTCCTTTCCAATTACAGTCGTGCGTAAGCGGTTCATGGTCTGTATAGATTTTCACCATTGACCCTCCATACAAATAGCCTTTGAATGTTTTTACTGCCCATATGGCTAACATTTCCTTTTTGGCTGTTTCATAATTTTCTTCTGTTTCGGATAGGGTTCTAGATATTAATGATATTGGTCTATCGGTTTGGGAAAGTACTGCTCCTATTGCATAGTCTGAGGCATCTGTAGTTAGGACAAATTCTTTATTAAATTCGGGATATTGTAAAATGACATCATCGGATATTAGCGTACTTTTGATTTTTTCGAACGCCTCCATGGCTTCACTGTTGAGTTGGATTGGTTTTCTAGCTGAAGCTGATTTGGAAATACGACCGTCTTCTCCTCTGACCAATGTTCTGAGCGGTCTAGATAGCGATGCGTAACCCATTATAAATCTTCTATAGTAGTTCGCTAACCCAAGAAATGCTCTCAGTTCTTTAACTGTTTTTGGTTGGGGACGACATAATGTAAATGTAACAGATTTTACCTATGTGTTCTCTAAGGATATCGTCGAAGGCGCGTTGGAATATAGAGGGTGCGTTTTTTAGTCCAAAAGGTACTCTAGTAAATTCGTATTTTCCGTTATTTATAGAAAATTCAGTTTTTTCTATGTCGCTCTCTTTTAACTGTGTTTGGTGAAATCCACTCTTGAGGTCAAGGACGGAATACAATTTGTTATTGCCTAGTTGTGATAATACTGTGTCTGGTATGGGGTATTTGTCTGCTATTGTATTTTCGGTAGTCAATTACCATTCCATATTTTTTTATATTTGAGGCGTCTAGTTTTTTTGGTACAATCCACACTGGTGAATTGTAAGGGGAACGGGACGAACGAATTATTTCATTTTTTAAGAGGTCATTGATTTGTTTGTTGACTTCGTCTTTTAAAGCAAATGGGAATGGGTAAAATTTCGAGTAAACCGGAGTATCTGTGTTTGTGCGGATTTCTGCTTTAACTCTAGTGGTGTAGGTCAGTTTTTCGTTGGGCTCAGCAAAAAGGTTGGGGTATTTTTTTAAAAGTTCGCTTAAGTTTGTTTTTTGAGATTCTGTCAGGTGTTCTGTTCTTGGGATTATTACGTTCACGGATTAAAATTTCTTTTATTCGGACATTCATGCCATTTTTTAGTAACATAAGTTTGCTTTTGATGTCGATTACAGCACATAATTCTTTTAGGCTGTCGCTTCCCAGTATAACGTCAAACGTGCTTAGTGTAGGTAGTAGGAAAAACTTAACTATGGTGTTTAATGTTGCCTCCTACAGAGACTGCTTAAAATGGATTTTTGTTTTGTAATGGATTTTGGACGAATTTTGGGCTGGATATAATTTTTTATCCGGTGTCTATTAATATGTTAAGCACTTGGCCACTCCTCACTTTGCATTGGAAATATGGTAATGAGGAGTCGGTTACTCTAAAAAATTTAGATAAGTGTAGTCGTGTTGATATTCTTGGTAATTTTCCTCAACACAAGTATAGTCTGACAAACTTTCATATTCGTTAAGTGTGCTGTTATAATAGTCAGTGTCTGTTTGTTCGTTTGTGCTTGTTTAAATGTTAAAATTTCTTTGCCTTTTGTCGTTTTGTGTTGTATTTAGTGCTGGCGGTCTTTTTCCTGCTCCTATCTGATGGGGCCTATTCATATAATTTATTTGTCTTGTTTGAATACTTCTGTCAATGTCCATAGGTTCTGGTTTTGGTTGTGGCTTGGCAGCCAATGGTCGTGGTCATGGTTGTGGTATTGGTTGGTACATTAGAAATTGTGGGTTAGTATTCTGTGCGGTCTGGGGGATGAATGGTCTTGTTGGTGGCTGTCCAAAGTTATTATTAGGTCTGCTCATGGCATAAGGATTTTTTGGTGGAACCATTGGTCTTTGTTGAAAATTTTGGTTTTGATGAAAATGTGGTGGAACTGTAGTAGGCTTTGGTGGTAGATTTCTATGTGAAATAGGCTGTCCCTTAATCGTAGCGTGCTTAGTTCGATATGCTTGATTTTCTAATTTCAAGCACAAATGGAGGGCTGAAGGTAGGTCAGGCTCTTTGATGCCCAGAAGTCGTGGCAAATCTCCTCGAACAAAGGTGTCTAGTGCTTTATCCCTATACAGCTTGGTCATAAGTTGTTCTGATTCGGCGCATAATTCCATGCAGCCAATTTTTTTTTTAAATCAGGGATAAATGTTTGTATACTGCTTGGTGAAATTCTTCAACATTTTGATTTGCAGCTTGGGTTATTATTGTCATTTGATATTCAATTGTACCCAAGTCTCTCTTGTCGGCGTAGTGTAGTGTAAGACATTTGGAAATAGCATTCCAATTAAGGGGAACATTGTATGATTCGGGGGCTGTGTCTGCGCTACCGGTAATTTTATTCCTAATAGTATGTAAAATTCGAAAATATTTTGGGGTACCTGCGGTGTGTTCATACGTTTTTAGTTTTCGATCAATGCCCTTCATCCACGAACTGAATTCGGACGGGTTGCCGGAAAATTCGCGAAGACTTTTAACTATGTCAGGAATCTTATCAAGATCAGCTAAATTTGCTCGGAATTGCGGTAAAATTTCTTGGTTTTCTGCATTTCTAAAGTCATGTGTTGGATTCTGGGCTTTAAGTAGTAAAGTTGGAAATTGTTCGGCTAAAACTTGACGAATGATAGTTTCTAATTGTTCTTGCTCCATGTTTCTATTTTGTTTAAATAATTCTATAGCGTGAATTTTCTTCGATTAGCTGCTGTTCTATATTTCCTACTGCTGGTATAACTGGCTACTCTATTTGTCAGGGAATTGGTCGATGTTAGGGAATTTAGTTTAGTTTGATATTTGATTTCACTTAAACTAATACGTTTATCGATAAAAATGAAGTTTGACTTATTGTTTAATTTAGTTTAAAATTAGAGTGTGTTTTCGGGTTATTGGTTAATATTTGACTTACAGTTATTATGAAAATTAAGTGCAAAAAGGAATTTGTATTAATAACATTTTTTTCATTTTAATATTTTGTTCAATGGTAAGGTTTCTTGAAAAATTTTATATTGAAGTTATTTAAAAGAATGTATTGAAAACCAGCAGCTGGTTTTACCCTTCTACCTTGGAGGGTCCTTTGCTTAGGATTCGCAAGATTGGGTTTTGTTATACCACTCGTTGAAAAGATTTTCTTTATTTATTCGGTTGTAGACTGAGTGGTGGAGTTTATTTAGTTATCGTTATAGTAGAAAATGTTGTATTAAAATATTTTTTAGAAAGATTTTTTATCTAGTCGTTATTTCCTTTTAGCACTCAATTTCGCTTTGTTTTTGCTTAAACTTTATTTTGGTTTGTTTTCACTTAAAACTTTTTATTTGGTTAGTGTGTTTGCTTTACTTATTCAATATCTTACATTATTTAAATGATGGTCCGGATGTTGTCCTGTTCGCTTCCTACTTGGGATCCTGCGACGCACACAAAATAGAGGATGTCCTGCGGGCGTGCCTGACAAGACTTGTAGACCACCGATAAATTAGCAAAATTTAATTCGTCAATCCTGTGTTGCTTTCCGATTTCCAAATTGATGGAAAGAGCCACTTCGAATTACAACTGAGTTTGTTTTTGGGCCAGTGGAGTAGGAAAAACTTTTTATTTTTTTGCACTAAACATAACTTATTCACCTTTTCCTCGCACTGGTCCCTGTTCGGGCGCCAATTAATTTCCGATTAATTAAAAACTCAGAAACTTTAAATAGTTTTGGTTTTATTCAACTCTAATTTGTGACTGAACAGAAAAGATCTTATGGTACCTTAAGCTAGCTGTGGGTGTTAGGCAGCGACGCGGCAGAGCCCTGCAGATCTGGTTTGAACTGACCATGATCTGCAATGTCAGCAATTTGTCGTCAAGGTGCGCACGCAAGATCGGACCTCACTCAGCTGCAGAGGCTGTTCTGTCGCAGCGCTCGACAGAATTTTACCGCAATATTACAATTTCATCACAACTTCGTCAACTTAACTCCAATTTATTTAACAAACTCAAATAGCTTTCTCTGTTACATTTATTAACTTATAGAGCCGCTTACACAAACTTTTATTGACAATTCGTCTCATGATTGATTCTTCTTTTACAGACTTAATTACAAAGACATCTCCAATTTCAAACAACTTCAAACCATTTACATTTTCCATAACTTTAATTTCTCATATCAACATTGGCGTGTCTTCTCTCACACCCAATCTCTTGACCCCCGCCATAAAACTTCTCGTCCCTGCGAGTTAGCTGTTATAGTGCAGTCCTTCTTCGGATGCCATTGAAGTCCTAAGGTTTTGATCGATTCATTCTCCTCAATGCAGATTTTCTCCGTAGCACCGTCGTCCTGAATGTCGGCTAAAATACGTTCGTCATTTGCAACCCATTTTCGCAGAAGCATGCCGGCCTTCTCCATCACTTGTCTCAATTTCCTTTGAAGTTCATAGCACTCGTTGACTGTATCTGCACCAGTTATGAGGTCACCCATATAAAAGTCGTCTCTAATTGTTTCTGCTAAGACGCTATCCTCTTGGCAAAAGCGATCTGCCAACTCTTGTAGACATCGGACTGCTAAGAAAGGTGCTGCCGATGTGCCATAAGTTACGGTTGTTAACTTAAACTCACTGATCGGCAATTTTGGATCATCTCTCCACAGGATATATTGGTATTCTTGGTCTTTCTCAGCGACCTTTATTTGGCGATACATTTTTTCAATGTCAGCTACAATAACATATTGCCACTTGCGCCATTTAATTAGAATATCGAATATATCCTTTTGAATCTTAGGACCAGCTATAATAACGTCATTTAGGCTTAGTCCATTTGTCGTCTTTGCGGATGCGTCAAAAACTACTCGTAGCTTTGTAGTTAAGCTTTCAGGCCTGATAATTCCATGATGGGGTAAATAGTATTTACCTTGGCCCGTTGTCTTTACAGGTTCCATATGTCCCATCTTAAGGTATTCTTTCATGAATTCGTTGTACGCAGTCCAGTTCTTTGGGGTTGTGAAATGGAATTGAAACCACAAATCTCCTTCCTCGTTGGTGACAGTTGTTTCTTGGAATTTTTTTTCGCATTCTGCATTGTCTGTAATCGTATCATCGGCTTCATTTTCCAATTCCCAAAAGCGTTCCAGGTCCTTTAGATTTATTGTTGTCGTGGCACCTATTATTTTTTCTTTGCTGCTCGAGTTATATTTCCGGACACAATCCATCCAAATCTGGTTTTTTGTCCTAAGATTCATGGTTTTTATTTTCTCCATAATAATCAGGGGAAATAGATCCACACCTATCACCATGTCAATTCTGGTTGGCTCGTTGAATCGTGGATCTGCTAGCCTGTAGCCCTTCCACTCATTTTTGATATCAATATCAAACTTTTTGCTGGGAAGGGCTCTATGGAGTGTTGGTAAAACCAATGCTTCCGTTGATGTTTTGAAGCTGCTTGCAATTTTTGGTTTGATCGTCAGGTGGACGCTATTTTTGGATAATTGAGTCGTCTGGGAGATACCTTCGACCTCTATAGTACCCCTTATTCTGGGAATCCCTAATATTTGTGCTGCTTCCTCTGAAATCAGCGTCTTCTGGGATCCACCGTTAATAAGCGCCCTCAACTCGTTGTAGCCTCCAGCTTTGTTTTTCACTAAAACAACAGCTGTAGCCAATAGTGTGTCTTGGCCTTGCTTGAGGCTATTGCTGTTGATACTGCGTTTTGTGTCTTCATGAAGAAGGCTGTTGTGTCTTTTGGAGCATCGATTGCATGTAATTTCCTTTCTGCAGTCGATAGCATTATGCTTTCCAAAGCATCTAAAGCATATGCTGTTCTTTTGAAAGAATTCTTTTCTTTTCTCAATAGATTGTGCTCCGAATTTGAGACACTTTATCATATCGTGGCCATCCTTAGAGCAAAAGGCACACGATCTTACTTGCACTTTTCTTGTAGCAAGCTGAGCGGTATTTTTGGTAATTGCATTTACTGAGTTGTATTGTTGCTCAATAAACTCCAGTACGTCTTGCAAGGACTGTATAGCTCTTGCCTTTTTTACATGCTGTTCATACAGCTGTAAGGCTTCTGGCGAAAATTGCCGCAGTAGAATTTCTGCTAAAATTACGTCAGCAGAGCTTTCATTTTTCCTTTATGATGAATATTCTCTCAGTCGCAGTATCCAAAAACTTCCTTAAATTTTTCTCATCATGGGGCAGCAAGCACTCCAGTTCCATTAATTTGTTGAAGTGTTGGGAGAATATTTTTCTGCTATTCTCATAGCGTTTGCAGATAAGCTCCCACGCTGCTGTATAGCTAGCCGCTGATCCCGTTATCAAATGGCTAACCACCATTTGAGCTTCTCCTTTTAAGCAGGCTCTTAAATATCCCAGCTTCCTTGTGTTGCTGAGATCCTTCCTGCTGTCTATTAGCTCAGAGAACAGCTCGTAAAATGTAGGCCATTCCTTCGCATTTCCATTGAACGTTGGAAGGTCCACTTTTGGGAGTTCTGGCACGTCGTAGTTGGAACTTTTGAACTGTTCCAACTTCATTTGAAGTACCATCTCTAGTGCCGCCACTTCAGATTGCAGAATGTCGGCCTCATCTTGATCAAAGGCAGTTCTGTCATACTTGTTTTCAAGCAGTTTCAGTGTGTCCGTCACGTTGGACCAATGACTTTTTATCATTGCCAGCTGCTTGACTAGTTCAATCTCACTTGAACTATCTAGGGTTTCGTAGATTAGGCTCATCTGTTGCCTCACCCTGTCCGCTCTTCTATCCACCAGTTGAACCAGATTATCAACTGGACTGGAGCTCCGAGCTGATGCGGTATCAGATAATTTGGATCCGCTTGGTATATTTATTTCTTCAAGTGTCTCTACCTTTAATAGTTTTTTTTTTTTTTTCTTTAGCGTGCGTTTATTTATTTAAAATCTGTCCTAGTGGACAATAATTAAATGGTTTTGCGGGGAACATTAGCTTAAGGGATACTATTGTACATGTATTTGTGGCGGGTTTTATATGTGTTGTCTATTGTTGTGGAAGATCGAGAGGGTGTCTCCTCATGAGACGTCTGCTTGTTTGGCTATTGTCTAACAGGTTGGTGGCGAGGTGGTTAGGGTGGTTTTCGAGCCTTTTCAGGTATCTCTCGCTGAGCCTGGAGATTTCATCAGCGACTTGTGGGATTCCAAGTTCCCTATGTATGGCGACATTCTCGTGGTAGGGATGCGCATTACAGGCAATTCTCAAGCACCTATTCTGGAACCGCTGTATACGCAGGCGATTCGTGTGGCTTGCCGTGCCCCATAGCTGTATCCCGTAGGTCCAGATGGGCTTGAGAATTGCCTTGTACACCAGGATTTTGTGGTTCTGCCTTAGCTTGGACCCTCTCCCAATAAGCCAATGCATCTGCCTCAGACGCGCATCGGCCTGTATGCGTTTGCTGACGATGTGGGGACGCCAAGTGAGCCTGCGGTCCAGGGTAAGTCCTAGGTACTTGGGTGCGGGTGCGTTGGGAATGATGACTCCGTTTAGCGTGACCGGTGGGCAGTCTCCTCTCCTTAGTGCAAATGTTGTTTGGGTAGATTTTTCCGCGTTCACTACGATGTTCCACCTGCTGAGCCAGGGATGTAGCGCGTCCATTTGCCTTTGGATTGTTTCGGAGGCTTCTCGTGGGTCGGATGAGGAGGCGAGGAAAGCCGTGTCATCTGCATAAGTCGCTATAGTTAGGTTCCTGGAGGGGATTATGGGAAGGTCTGCGGTGTAAAGGGTGTACAGTATTGGTCCGAGCACACTGCCTTGCGGAACTCCAGCTCTGATCAGTCTGGGTAGGCTTATTGCACTTCCGCATCTGACTTGGAATGCTCTTCCCTCAGTGTAGGATTTGAGGAGGGTAAAATGGGGGCTTGGGAGGTAGGATTTGAGTTTATGGAGGAGTCCAGGATGCCAAACTCTGTCGAATGCCTGCTTCACGTCGAGCATTACAGCGCAGCAGTATTTCTTTTGCTCGAATGCCTCGAGGATCCGTTCGACTAGCCGGTGGCATTGCTCTGGTGTTCCGTGGGAGCGCCTGAAGCCAAACTGGTGATCGGGGATCAAACCAGCCTCATCCAGTACTGGCAATACTCTGCGCAAAAATACTCTTTCGAGTATTTTGGAGAGGATTGCCAGCAAACTAATCGGACGATAGGAGGCGAGATTGGCTTCAGGCTTACCAGGCTTGAGGAGGACAATAACCTCTGCTCTTTTCCACTCTTCCGGGAAGTACCCTAGCCGGAAGCAGCTGTTGTAATGCTGGCCAGCATTTGTGTGCAGCGGGATGGGAGCATTTTTAGGGCCGCCGCATCTATACGATCCAGGCCTGGAGATTTGTTGTTCTTCAGTAGAGCAATCTCCTGCGCAACTTCCTCAGGGTCGACTGGTTCCAACGGGGGACCGGGAGAGCTTGGGCTATTGAGAAACCGGGCTGTTTCAGCATGTTCTTCGGCAGTGCAGCAGTCGAACGGAGAGAAGGCGTTGTAAAGGTGTTCGGCGAAAGCTTCTGCTCTTTCAGCATCCGAAAGGCACCAGGATCCATCTGCTTTGCGCACTGCGGAAACCTTTTGGCTGGTCGTTTAATGTGGCGGGTGACGTTCCACAGATTGTGGTCTGGGTCCCGGGAGAGAGTTCCTCGAGGAATCTGAGGAAGGAGTCCTGGCGTAGGCTGGAGATCTTGTCCTTCACTCCTTTGTGGCGTGATTGAGCGCTGTTTTGTCTCTTGGATTGCGCGTCAAGAACCAAACTCTCCTGAGACGCCTCTTCTCAGTCACGAGTGCCGCAATTTCCGGGGACCAGAGGTGGAGGTCCCTGCTAGGTGTTCTCGCAGTCTTTGGTGGCGGTGGGCTTGCGAATTCCGCAGCGTTTTGCATCTGCCTGGTGAGATTCCCGATAGCTTCATCAATGTTCCTGGGTGTGTTGAGGATGGGGTTCGGATTGACGGTGGAGAGCATCCAGGACGCGAACTTGGCGGCGTCGGTATATTTTCCAGTGAGCCTTCTGAGCGGGGTTTTCCTGAGGACTGGCGTGTTGATTAGCACGTTTATTGCACAGTGGTCTGAACAGGAGATCAGCATTTGTTGTGCAGCTGATCTTCGCATGCCCTATGCCTTTCGACACAGCAAAGTCCAGTAGGTCTGGAGTCTTGAGGGGATTCGTTGGCCAGTGAGTGGGCTCGCCAGTGGAGTGGCAGTCCAGTCGGTGGCGTTGCAGGTACCCAAACAGAGTTTTCCCTTTGGGGTTGTTGGCGCGCGATCCCCACCAAGAATGTTTGGCGTTATAATCTCCAGCTGCTATGAAGCGGGGCCCAAAATGCTCGAAGAACTCACTGAGGTGAGATGCTGTTATGCGGTATCTGGGGGGAAAGTAGACCGCTCCAATGTCTAAATCTCCTTGCGGGCTGACAATCCTGATGACAGGACATTGTGCCCAGTCTTGCTGAAACGCGGGCAGCTCTAGGTATTGAATACCGCTCCTGATGAGGATGGCTGCTCCACCGCGTGCTCTGCCAGAAGGATGGTCTGCATGGATGAGGTCATATCCGCTGATATTAAAGTGGGATCTGGGGGAGAAGTGGGTTTCGGCTACGAGTAGGATATCGATCTGGTGGGTCTTCAGATGGTGCTCGACTATGGCCTTGCTGTTTCTGCAGGCCGTTCGCATTCCAGACGACTAGGTGGAGCTTTAGTTGCATGACTTGCTGTTGAGAATGGTGGCCACCAGCTGTGTCATCTGGGTGAACATGCGCTCCATCATCCTTTCCATCATTCCTTCCATGCGAGCGAACATCGCTTCTATCTGACCGGAGTGTGGGTTTCTGTTTGGGTTTGGACTGGGGTTGTGGGATTCTGCGGTGCTGCGTGCACTCCGTTGAGGGCGTCTCGGTAGCTCCTGCCAGAGGTGACGTTTGGTGATGCCACGGGCGGCGCCTTGTTAGCATTAGCGACGGGCTTGTTTTCGGAGCAGCGAGTGCTTTGGCCCTTTTGTATGCAGGGCATCCCTTGAAAGACGCAGGATGGTCCGCCTGGCAGTGGAAGCAGCACGCTTTGTCGTCCTCCCTCTTCTCACATGCCCTCGATTCGTGAGGGCCTCCACACTTTACACATCGGTATTCCAGAAGCAGTAACGCTGTGTATGACGAATCCTTGGCACCTGAAGCATTGAGGCACGTCGTTGAACTTCTGCGGCGGTTCAATGGTTACTACCGACCTGCAGATCCGCTTGACTTGGTAGACGTTCTTTGTTGTTGCTGGAAGGCTCCAGGTTGGCGAAGAATATTCCCAGCGGTTTCTTTAGTTCTTCTGCCAATGGGATTGTGCAGATCTCTAACAGCGTGCCCTTGTCTGCGAAGGTCTTCAATGATTTCCTCACGATCGGTGGAGTGGTGGAGTCCTTTGATGACAACCTTGTATGCACGTTCATCTTTCGGCTGGAAAGTCCGATGCCTCTTGTTTTGGGCCACAAGTTGGAGACGCAGAGCTGTATAGGACTCTTTGTCCGGCATCATGACACGTACGTTGTTGCCATTCACGGTCTTGTAGGTAAAATTGTTCTTCGGGCCTACAAGAGTCGTGATCATCTTGACGAGTGCCGAGATGTTGGTCACATCGGGGATAAAAATCGGAGGTGGCTTGATGGTCTTCGGGGTGGGCTTTGGTTTCTCGGGGGTCTTGGGCTTGGAATCGTCTTTAGGTCCGGGTTCGTCATCAGAGTCTCTTGGTCGTACTCGTCTTCTTCGTCGAGAGTAAAGCGAAGGCGTTGTTGGCGAGCTTCTTGCGCAGAGCTGCGCTAGTGCTTGGCTTATCTTCAGCTCCTCTCCCTGTGCTTTCTTTGCCGGTTTTTCGCTTTATCTCGCCCGGCTCTGTATGCGAGGTGCTTCCTCGCTGCTGGAGCTGCTCTTGCGTGTTCTCAGAGCTTTTTGCGTGGTGTTGTTCCAAGCTTGTGGGTGGCGGGGGGGCCTGCCAGTCCATCTTCTCCAAAGTTGATAAGGTAGTGAGGAGGGGGGGGGGGGGGGAAGCTGGGCACCGTAAGCCGGTGAGCGCAGGCAGACGTGGTGCTGCTTTGAATTATACCGCTGCTTCGAGCACTGGGTTTTTTGCGCTGATAACACGCACACTCGGGTGTGCGATGGTGTTAGTGCGAACTACCGTTAGGTACGTTGGCTGGGCCAATCAAAAAGCGCGACAAGATCACGCGACGCGAAGTGGCTGGCACAAGTAACGGGACTTACAACTGTGAACAATTTGCTAACAATTTGCTATATTTGCTGTCGATCCGCAGGCACGTTGCACTCGTCGAGTGTTCGATGCGACTTTTACCTTTATAGTGACTCCGTGTAAGGCCTTGATAGCATCCATAGTTTTCAAAAATATTTTATCATTAAAATATTGATGATCCAACTCCCAATTTTTACCAGCGCATTGTTATTAGTAGTAAATCGGACTACCAATACATCTATTGCTGATATAGATGGCTTTTTCCTTGATGGCTTGCAGTATTTTCTTCTGCAGCTCTCCTTGCTCTTGCATCAATTTCACAGATTTTCCGACAACATCTTGGGAAACAAATCACTGTGACTTTTTTGTGCTTTCTGCTTGTATTCTTTGGGGCGTGATCCGTTGGAGGATTTTTATTGGTCGCCCAGTTGACTTAGCTGTGCTCGACTCACAGCTGATTGATCAGCAAAGGAAAAGCAAGAACATAATGTTTCACCTTATAGTCCTAGTAACTTTAAGGCGTGGTCTTTTATTCTGTGTTTCTTCCAACTGGTGGGCTCACCTTGCTCTATTTACTTTGAAGCGGTGTTTTTTTTTCTGTGTTTCTTACCACTGGTGGGGGAAAACAACAGAAGGAAAAAATGTTCACACTATAAACTTGTGCGTAACACTTAATGAGTTCAATTCGGGTGTTTGAAGCTAACTCACTCGCTGCTGCGAGGGCTTCGCCTTTTATTCATTCTTACATAGGTCTTATCATCTAATTAGTGCAGTAAATGCGCTGAGTTTTATTCTTAAATCTATGTTTGAGGCCTCCCGCGTGGTCATATCACTTGACATTCCGGCAATAGGCCGCTGCAATCGTACTTATCTGTAGTTGCCACTTATGCTGTCCAGTGCCATGTTTATTGCAGCCCATAAATAGAACATATTTATAGTTTGGCCTACTTTCATGTCTAAACACTATTTAGACACCCCGCCATAACACTTTCGTCCCTGCGAGTTAGCTGGTATAGTGGGGTCATTACTCTTTTTCTTTTAAGACACGCCATTTCATTCGTGCCGTTCGCCAATTTTTTTGTCGGCTATAGAGGAGTCTCATCCATTTCGTTTATTCACTTTGTGATTTGGTGCGGGGCCGCGCAGCCAGCTCCGATC
>NW_022611124.1:0-131742 GCF_004382195.2 Drosophila sechellia
ATGAATTTTTTCTTTGTCGGAAGAAACTCAACGACGCGTGCTCGGTATTTGTGTGATCCAAGCAATTTGATTAAGACTGACGGAATTATAATCGTCGTCTTGTTCCGGATTTTTCATCCGAAACTAATATATTTCTTTATTAAGCGGATAAATCTACGCTGGCGTGCTCAGGATTTTCAAGATACCGAACTATTAGTTTTATTAATGACGGATAATTCAACGTCGGTCGTGCTCAGGATTCAGTGATCCAAGCTATATAAACTGCCTTCAGCATATTACCGTTTCGGTTTTATATACCTATTGCTCATCTAAATATTTTTTAATTATATATTCTTTTAATGGAAGAATATTTTTTTCCTCAATTAAACACAAATCGTTTTTATCCTCGTCAAAAATATTGGAGTTTCTCTTTATTTCCTTATACTCCATGATTCCTTTCTCGATATCTAATTTAGCTCCAATCTTTCAGATTCTAGATTCCAATCAGATTCCAATCTCATCAGATTCTAAACCCTCAATTTCATAGAATAAATGATTGAATATCCATGAACTGTAGATACTCTTTTGTATATTGATTCATCTGTAAGGTGCTGATCTAAAAAATGGCCCTCGTTGATATTATTTACTCTCATTGTTTTTTGAGCTGGCTGGTTGACTGTTCCCGGTGATTCCCGTTTTATCGGTGGGTGTGTTTCGGACTGATTTACATGACCGGCGCTTGTGTTGTGTTTTTTGCGCTGGTATTGATTATAATTATTTCTTTGGAAATTATTATTAAAATTGTGTCGGTTATTATTATAATTCCACTGGTTGGTATTATTCCTTGGATGATTTATAATTTTTAAACGGACGATTTTGAACCCTTATGGAGCCGTCTACTTCCATAGGTTCTGGTGGTGGTTGAACTTTGGAATTATTATTAAATTCCAATTGTTATTCGCTCCGAAGTTCCCGTTTTGCGGCCAATTATTATTTATACTATTTGGTGTATTAATCTGTCTAGAGGCAAATCTAAGGTTGTTTCCCTGATTTTTTGTTTTCACTCCTAAATCCATTATACCTATTTGCAAATTGAGCTCTAAAGTTGTTAGACTCTAATTCCTGACACTTTGCCAAAGCAATTGGCAAGTCTGGTGGGTTAAGAGAGAAGAGTGTTTCTGAGATTGAACCGTTTAATCCAGAAATAAAATTTCTTAGAGCGTTGGTCCTAATTGCTTTATTTGTTTCCTTGGTTATAAGGCTGTCCTTTCCATAAGTCATTATAGTTTTATTAATGAGTAACGTCATTTTCTTGTTTACTTCGTTGTAGAATTCTGTAATGGTTATGCGTCCCTGTCTTAAGATGCTTAATTCTGATTCGAGTATATGGATTGGTCTTTTATCGTTATAAATAAAATCCAATCTGGAAAGAATTGCTTGAAAGTTTAAAACGGTACCAAGGTTGGTTAGAGCATCGTGTGCTGCTCCCATGATTTTATTAGGTAAAATTGTTAAAGCGATAAAATATTGTTCACTTTCAATTTTATATAGACTCATTGCGGATTCCGCCTCTTCTCTCCAGCCTACATATTGGGTTATTTCACCTGTGAACTTTGGTAAGGATTTAATTACCTCTAATGTAGTTTTCGCATTTAAGGGTTCGGTCAATTGTTTGGATCTTATAGTCTTCTACCTCATTTTTGTTAGCGGTTACTTGCTCTTCTAACCCTTCAAGTTTTCTGGTTACTTCACTCAACTGTACATTTATTAATCGGTTTATTAATTCCATTGTCAGATTGCTGGCGCTGGATATCCCGCCCGCAGAAAGGGTTTATACTGAACCTCCGGTTGCCATTGTTAAATTTAAATTATCAAAACTATTTATCAAATCTTCCAGATTGTTTTAATTAAATTGGTATTGTAATATTAAGTTTGAATGTAGTATTCTCTGTATCTTAATCTTAATTTTTTAATTTTATTTAAAGACTTAGTGTTGTTTCTATCTGCTCACGATACTTTCCGAGGGAGTTATTTCTTCAGTGTAGTTGGGGTAGGGGGTAGGGGTCTTCCTTCAATTGGTTGTTCTTAATAATTCTTTTTTGTAGTCTTCCTTCAATTGGGTCGTCTTGATTATTATTTATTGGTTTCTTCCAATTTTTTATATAGCCTTTTTTTTAAATTTGTTTTGACATTCTTTGGGTTCGTAGTTGAGTTCTGAATTTTTATTATTATTGTGTTCTCGTAACTTGTATTAAGTATTTAGTCCACCTTTTTATATTAAATTCTTAATTGGATTATTGCATTAATTGATTTCCAATTAAGTTTTTCCACGATCACTTTCACAGTAGTTAAATGGATTGTTGTGGATGTTTAAATTTTTCCACTAAAAATATGGATTATTGGCGGCGCGAGTTCCGTTTTATGTTTAACTTATTATCGATAATATTTATTTAGAACTTTTAAATACGCCGCCCCACGTTGGGCGCCAATTAAAATTGTTACTCTTTATTTATTTAAAAAATAAATTTTATTTTTTATTATTTAACATTTATTTGGTGATAAACTTTTTCACTTATACTATTACGAGACACTTTGTTGGTAGCTTATCTTTAGCTTCGAGCTGTTGACGATCTCGTCCCGATTCAGACTGATCTTTCAATTCTAAGTCCTAATCCAATCAACCTCGGCCAGAAGCTTTTCTTTCGGAAAATTACCGAACTTTCGATAAAAGCTTTATGCTGGAATTATTCCACTGCATTGTGAAATTCAATTATTCTGTTCGATGCAGTTTTTGATTGATGCGCAATAAGTCGGCCGTGTTTTGGTCTCCAAGCGGAAGCTGTGTTTACGTTAAGTTTGGGTTACTTATGTTAGCGGGTAGCTATGTGCTGGCAAGGGCAATGAACAAAGACAAAGGAAATGCCGACGAGATTGAGAATATTGTTTATAAACTGTGGAAGGGAGCTATGTTCATGGGTTGGTCCCGAAAATTCATTTACTGCATCGGTTGCCATACGAAATAATAAATCCATATTTTGCACAGCTTGTCCTACTGTATTTCGTTTATTCTCGCCAAATTCTTTGTTGCTTTTCTCACCGCTGCCATCTTCGTCCGCCGTCTTCGCTGCCGCAAACTTCGTTTTCGTCGCTATTCCCGTCGCCGCTGTTTCTGTTGCGGCCGCCGTCTGCATTGTTGTTCTTGTAACTGCGTACCCCGCTTCTGTCGTCATGTTCGCCGTTACTTTTGTTGTTGCGCACAGTGCTCTTCTCATCGCCGTCTTCGTTGCTTTCTCCAGCTTCGCCGTCACTTTCGTCGTCTTTATGCTCTCCGACTTTTGCGTTATTTCTTTTTCCTTTTTGAACTTTATTATTGTTGATTCCGTAGAAATCTTCTTCCTCGCTTTTTCATAAAAATTTCAATTGATTTAGCTTTTCGTTTGTTAAATTATTCACACGCAAAATCAATTCTCATTTTGTTTTTTTTTGCGCTGCGTATTGTGGTATAGGTGTGCTTTGTAGCTCTGGCCTTTTTGGGTGTCTTTCGTATTTTTGTTCTTTGCAGGTCCGACATTCCTTCGATATTTTTGTGATTTTATCCCTCATTTGTGGAAAATATACTTTATACTAACAGCTGCTGTTTGTTTTCGCTGCTATTTCAGTGTGCTCTTCTGTGTTCCGATATAATTGCGTTTTCTTGGTCATTTTCGTCGGTCAGGTCTGTAACTATTTTATTAGAGAATCTGGTTTTGTAATTATTAAAAAGTGTATAAATTTCTTGTAGTTTCCCTAAGGTTTCCTCGTCGGTGTAGATTCCATTTATGACGGACGGATTGAGTCTATCTTTTAAAATTTGTATCAAATTGTCTGAATTGAATATTGGTTCTGTTATAGTGTATCTGTGATATGTTGGAAAAACAGTTTCAAATTTGTAAGATTTATTTCGTAAAGATAGCAGTATTTGATTTTTAAAATATTTATTGGTTCTTGTGCCATGGGTATTCGTTTTTCGGGAGAGCTGAAACTACTGAGCACGGTTTCTGTCATAGCATTTAGTTCTCCATGCGTTTGCAAAGGAGGTCTACTCAATGCATCTGCAACCACGTTTGCCTTGCCAGGTTTGTGCAAAAGTTCGTGGGTGTATTCTTCTAAAATTGCTTTCCATCTTTTCATTTGATCGTTACGGCTTTTTGGATTGGTTGGGTGTGTGAGGGACTCTTGATCTGTGAATATCTTTAGTTTGGTTGGACCATACAAAAAATTTCGAAGAGTTTGTATTGCCCAAATTATGGCCAGCATTTCTTTTTTGTTCGGTGCGTAACTTTCTTCTTCCTTACTTAAGGTTCTAGAAATAAACATTATTGGTTTCTCCTCCTGAGCTAATACGGCTCCTATGGCATAATCGGAGGCATCGGTGGTCAATTGGAATTCTTCGGAAGCTAGAGTTTGTTTTAGTTTATTGAATGCTTCCCTAGCGTTTTCGTCCAGGTAGATTAGCGTTCTGTTTGATCGTTCTGTTTCTTGATGTCTTTTAGATGGTTTTCCTCATTTTTGCTAAAGATGATGATGTCATCGATGTCTACGAAACACCTAATTCCTATATGTTCTCTAAGGATATCGTCCAGCGTCCGTTGAAAAATTGAAGGACCGTTTTTAAGTCCAACGGTAGTCTGGTAAACTTGTATTTACCCTGGTTAACTGAGAATGCCGTTTTTTCAATATCGGATTTTCTTAGTGGGATTTGGTGAAATTTGGTGGGATTTGGCTTTTGAGATCAATGACTGAGAAAAACTTATTCTGTCCTGGCTGTGCAAGTACGTTGTTAATGTCCGGTATGGGGTATCTGTCTGGAATGGTAACCATGTTTAATTTCCTATAGTCAATTACCATTCTGTGTTTTCTCTGTCCTGATGCGTCAATTTTTTGGGACAATCCATATTGGAGAATTGTATGGAGATCGTAAGGGTTTAATTATGTCGTTTGCGAGCAGCTCTTGTATTTCTTTTTCTACTTCTGGTCTAAGAGCATCTGGGTACGGGTAGTGTCTTGAGTATATTGGGCACTCGTTTGTACTCCTTATAGTGGCTTCTACTCTTGTTGTGTATCCATATCCATATTTTGCACAGCTTGTCCCACTGTATTTCGTTTATTCTCGCCAAATTCTTTGTTGCTTTTCTCACCGCTGCCATCTTCGTCGCCGTCTTCGCTGCCGCAAACTTCGTTTTCGTCGCTATTCCCGTCGTCGCTGTTTTTGTTGCGACCGCCGTCTGCATTGTTGTTCTAGTAACTGCGTACCCCGCTTCTGTCGTCATGTTCGCCGTTACTTTTGTTGTTGCGCACAGTGCTCTTCTCATCGCCGTCTTCGTTGCTATCTCCAGCTTCGCTGTCACTTTCGCCACCCTTTTAACTGCGCCGTCGATGCATTGCTTACATTCATTTTTTTTTTATTTGGCTCTTGATCGGCCCACTTCTGATATCGTAGGGGTACTATAAGCCATCTTATGTAATTAAAACAGGAACGCAGGATTTACCCTCTTCAGTTTATTCAGTACTTTACATTTCCAGCTTTAGCATTCGACTGCCTCCCTCTCCGTTAGCGATCTGCCTCTATGCTTGTTGCTACAGAGCCGATGTTGCGAAACAGAGAGAATGCCACCCGAAAGCGAATCATGACTTAATGTTTATACACTTAATGTTTATATACTATGTTGCTATACTAGACTTATGTACCTCTAGCCTACTACACTCGTGAATTGACTATTTAAGCTTGTGCGAATTTAGAAAATGTATCTATTGCTGTGAGGACTACTTGTTTACATGTGAGATCAAAGTCGAAACGAATAATTTGCCCTGGGTATTGTGTTATAGGTGTGCTTTATAGCTCTGACTTTTTTGGGTGTCTTTCGTATTTTTGTTCTTTGCAGGTCCGACATTCCTTCGTTATTTTTGTGATTTTAGCCCTCATTTGTGGAAAATATACTTTATACTAACAGCTGCTGTTTGTTTTCGCTGCTATTGCGGTGTGCTCTTCTGTGTTCCGATATAATTGCGTTTTCTTGGTCATTTTCGTCGGTCAGGTCTGTAACTATTTTATTAGAGAATCTATTTTGTAATTATTAAAAAGTGGATAAATTTCTTGTAGTTTCCCTAAGGTTTCCTCGTCGGTGTAGATTCCATTTATGACGGACGGATTGAGTCTATCTTTTAAAATTTGTATCAAATTGTCTGAATTGAATATTGGTTCTGTAATAGTGTATCTGTGATATGTTGGAAAAACAATTTCAAATTTGTAAGATTTATTTCCTAAAGATAGCAGTATTTGATTTTTAAAAACATTTATTGGTTCTTGTGCCATGGATATTCGTTTTTCGGGAGAGCTGAAACTACTGAGCACGGTTTCTGTCATAGCATTTAGTTCTCCATGCGTTTGCAAGGGAGGTCTACTCAATGCATCTGCAACCTCGTTTGCCTTGCCAGGTTTGTGCAAAAGTTCGTGGGTGTATTCTTCTAAAATTGCTTTCCATCTTTTCATTTGATCGTTACGGCTTTTTGGATTGGTTGGGTGTGTGAGAAACTCGTGATCTGTAAATATCTTTAGTTTGGTTGGTCCATACAAAAAATTTCGAAGAGTTTGTATTGCCCAAATTATGGCCAGCATTTCTTTTTTGTTCGGTGCGTAACTTTCTTCTTCCTTACTTAAGGTTCTAGAAATAAACATTATTGGTTTCTCCTCCTGAGCTAATACGGCTCCTATGGCATAATCGGAGGCATCGGTGGTCAATTGGAATTCTTCGGAAGCTAGATTTTATTTTAGTTTATTGAATGCTTCCCTAGCGTTTTCGTCTAGGTAGATTAGCGTTCTGTGTGAGGCATTTTTTGAAATACGTCATCGGCCCTCTTACCCTCTTAAAAGGGCTGTAAGGGGCTTTGCGAGTTTCGCATAATCTTTGATAAAGCGACGGTAAAACCCTGAGAGTCCTAAAAAGGAACGAAGATCTTTGAGGGTCTTTGGCTCGGGAAATTCTACAATAGCCCTGACTTTTTCAGGATTCTTTTTTCTTCCAGTATCGGCCACTAAAAACCCTAAGAATTCCACTTCTTTTTTGAGGAATTCACATTTGTCGAGCTGGATTCGCATATTTGCTTCTTCTAGAATATTAAATATTATCTTGATGTCTTTTAGATGATTTTCCTCATTTTTGCTAAAGATGATGTTGTCATCGATGTCTACGAAACACCTAATTCCTATATGTTCTCTAAGGATATCGTCCATCGTCCGTTGAAAAATTAAAGGAGCGAGTTTTTAAGTCCAAACGGTAGTCTGGTAAACTTGTATTTACCCTGGTTAACTGAAAATGCCGTTTTTTCAATATCGGATTTTCTTAGTGTGATTTGGTGAAATTTGGTGGAATTTGGCTTTTGAGGTCAATGACTGAGAAAAACTTATTCTGTCCTGGCTGTGCAAGTACGTTGTTAATGTCCGGTATGGGGTATCTGTCTGGAATGGTAACCATGTTTAATTTCCTATAGTCAATTACCATTCTGTGTTTTCTCTGTCCTGATGCGTCAATTTTTTTGGGACAATCCATATTGGGGAATTGTATGGAGATCGTAAGGGATTAATTATGTCGTTTGCGAGCTCTTGTATTTGTTTTTCTACTTCTGGTCTAAGAGCATCTGGGTACGGGTAGTGTCTTGAGTATATTGGGCACTCGTTTGTACTCCTTATAGTGGCTTCTACTCTTGTTGTGTATCCATATCCATATTTTGCACAGCTTGTCCCACTGTATTTCGTTTATTCTCGCCAAATTCTTTGTTGCTTTTCTCACCGATGCCATCTTCGTCGCCGTCTTCGCTCCCGCAAACTTCGTTTTCGTCGCTATTCCCGTCGCCGCTGTTTCTGTTGCGGCCGCCGTCTGCATTGTTGTTCTTGTAACTGCGTACCCCGCTTCTGTCGTCATGTTCGCCGTTACTTTTGTTGTTGCGCACAGTGCTCTTCTCATCGCCGTCTTCGTTGCTATTTGCAGCTTCGCCGTCACTTTCGTCGTCTTTATGCTCTCCGACTTTTGCGTTATTTCTTTTTCCTTTTTGAACTTTATTATTGTTGATTCCGTAGAAATCTTCTTCCTCGCTTTTTCATAATAATTTCAATTGATTTCGCTTTTCGTTTGTTAAATTATTCACACGCAAAATCAATTCTCTTTTTGTTCCCGTGGTCGGTTCTTTTACTTCACTCAACCACCCTTTTGACTTCGCCGTCGATGCATTGCTTACATTCTTTTTTTTCTTTTGCTCTTGATCGGCCCACTTCTGATATCGTAGGGGTACTATAAGCCCTCTTATGTAATTAAAACAGGAACGCAGGATTTAGCCTCTTCAGTTTATTCGGTACTTTACATTTCCAGCTTTAGCATTCGACTGGCTCCCTCTCCGTTAGCGATCTGCCTCTATGCTTGTTGCTACAGAGCCGATGTTGCGAAACAGAGAGAATGCCACCCGAAAGCGAGCCATGACTTAATGTTTATACACTTAATGTTTATATACTATGTTGCTATTTAGACTTATGTACCTCTAGCCTACTACACTCGTGAATTGACTATTTAAGCTTGTGCGAATTTAGAAAATGTATCTATTGCTGTGAGGACTACTTGTGTACATGTGAGATCAAAGTCTAAATGAATAATTTGCGCTGGGTATTGTGGTATAGGTGTGCTTTGTAGCTCTGGCTTTTTTGGGTGTCTTTCGTATTTTTGTTCTTTGCAGTTCCGACATTCCTTCGTTATTTTTGTGATTTTAGCTCTTTGTTTTTTGTTTTGTGGAAAATTTGTGGAAAATATACTTTATACTAACAGCTGCTGTTTGTTTTCGCTGCTATTTCAGTGTGCTCTTCTGTGTTCCGATATAATTGCGTTTTCTTGGTCATTTTCGTCGGTCAGGTCTGTAACTATTTTATTAGAGAATCTGGTTTTGTAATTATTAAAAAGTGGATAAATTTCTTGTAGTTTCCTTAAGGTTTCCTCGTCGGTGTAGATTCCATTTATGACGGACGGATTGAGTCTATCTTTTAAAATTTGTATCAAATTGTCTGAATTGAATATTGGTTCTGTAATAGTGTGTCTGTGATATGTTGGAAAAACAATTTCAAATTTGTAAGATTTATTTCCTAAAGATAGCAGTATTTGATTTTTAAAAACATTTATTGGTTCTTCTGCCATGGGTATTCGTTTTTCGGGAGAGCTGAAACTACTGAGCACGGTTTCTGTCATAGCATTTAGTTCTCCATGCGTTTGCAAGGGAGGTCTACTCAATGCATCTGCAACCACGTTTGCCTTGCCAGGTTTGTGCAAAAGTTCGTGGGTGTATTCTTCTAAAATTGCTTTCCATCTTTTCATTTGATCGTTACGGCTTTTTGGATTGGTTTGGTGTGTGAGAAACTCGTGATCTGTGAATATCTTTAGTTTGGTTGGACCATACAAAAAATTTTGAAGAGTTTGTATTGCCCAAATTATGGCCAGCATTTATTTTTTGTTCGGTGCGTAACTTTCTTCTTCCTTACTTAAGGTTCTAGAAATAAACATTATTGGTTTCTCCTCCTGAGCTAATACGGCTCCTATGGCATAATCGGAGGCATCGGTGGTCAATTGGAATTCTTCGGAAGCTAGAGTTTGTTTTAGTTTATTGAATGCTTCCCTAGCGTTTTCGTCCAGGTAGATTAGCGTTCTGTTTGAGGCATTTTTTGAAATACGTCCTCGGCCCTCTTACCCTCTTAAAAGGGCTGTAAGGGGCTTTGCGAGTTTCGCATAATCTTTGATAAAGCGACGGTAAAACCCTGAGAGTCCTAAAAAGGAACGAAGATCTTTGAGGGTCTTTGGCTCGGGAAATTCTACAATAGCCCTGACTTTTTCAGGATTCCTTTTTCTTTCAGTATCGGCCACTAAAAACCCTAAGAATTCCACTTCTTTTTTGAGTAATTCACATTTGTTGATGTCTTTTAGATGGTTTTCCTCAGTTTTGCTAAAGATCATCGATATCTACGAAACACCTAATTCCTATATGTTCTCTAAGGATATCGTCCAGCGTCCGTTGAAAAATTGAAGGAGCGTTTTTAAGTCCAAACGGTAGTCTGGTAAACTTGTATTTACCCTGGTTAACTGAGAATGCCGTTTTTTCAATATCGTATTTTCGTATAGGTCAATGACTGAGAAAAACTTATTCTGTCCTGGCTGTGCAAGTACGTTGTTAATGTCCGGTATGGGGCATCTGTCTGGAATGGTAACCATGTTTAATTTCCTAGAGTCAATTACCATTCTGTGTTTTATCTGTCCTGATGCGTCCATTTTTTTGGGACAATCCATATTGGGGAATTGTATGGAGATCGTAAGGGTTTAATTATGTCGATTGCGAGCAGCTCTTGTATTTGTTTTTCTACTTCTGGTCTAAGAGCATCTGGGTACGGGTAGTGTCTTGAGTATATTGGGCACTCGTTTGTACTCCTTATAGTGGCTTCTACTCTTGTTGTGTATCCATATCCATATTTTGCACAGCTTGTCCCACTGTATTTCGTTTATTCTCGCCAAATTCTTTGTTGCTTTTCTCACCGCTGCCATCTTCATCGCCGTCTTCGATGCCGCAAACTTCGTTTTCGTCGCTATTCCCGTCGCCGCTGTTTTTGTTGCGTCTGCATTGTTGTTCTTGTAACTGCGTACCCCGCTTCTGTCGTCATGTTCGCCGTTACTTTTGTTGTTGCGCACAGTGCTCTTCTCATCGCCGTCTTCGTTGCTATTTCCAGCTTCGCCGTCTTTATGCTCTCCGACTTTTGCGTTATTTCTTTTTCCCTTTTGAACTTTATTATTGCTGATTCCGTAGAAATCTTCTTCCTCGCTTTTTAATAATAATTTCAATTGATTTCGCTTTTCGTTTGTTAAATTATTCACACGCAAAATCAATTCTCTTTTTGTTCCCGTGGTCGGTTCTTTTACTTCACTCAACCACCCTTTTAACTGCGCCGTCGATGCATTGCTAACATTCATTTTTTTTCTTTGGCTCTTGATCGGCCCTCTTCTGATATCGTAGGGGTACTATAAGCCCTCTTATGTAATTAAAACAGGAACGCAGGACTTAGCCTCTTCAGTTTATTCGGTACTTTACATTTCCAGCTTTAGCATTCGACTGGCTCCCTCTCCGTTAGCGATCTGCCTCTATGCTTGTTGCTACAGAGCCGATGTTGCGAAACACAGAGAATGCCACCCGAAAGCGAACCATGACTTAATGTTTATACACTTAATGTTTATATACTATGTTGCTATACTAGACTTATGTACCTCTAGCCTACTACACTCGTGAATTGACTATTTAAGCTTGTGCGAATTTAGAAAATGTATCTATTGCTGTGAGGACTACTTGTTTACATGTGAGATCAAAGTCGAAATGAATAATTTGCCCTGGGTATTGTGTTATAGGTGTGCTCTGGCTTTTTTGGGTGTCTTTCGTATTTTTGTTCTTTGCAGTTCCGACATTCCTTCGTTATTTTTGTGATTTTAGCCCTCATTTGTGGAAAATATACTTTATACTAACAGCTGCTGTTTGTTTTCGCTGCTATTTCAGTGTGCTCTTCTGTGTTCCGATTTTTTTTTTTTTTTTTTTTTTGGAGTAACTAATTCTATTTATTAAGATTTCAAAAGGAATCGTTCAGTAATTCCTCTGAACTTAACCTAATGTGTGATAAAGATAAATGAGACCAAGTGGTATCTTAATTATAAAGTACAAAAGAAAATGTAATATGTTATGTTATCCTCCGGGTAAGGAGATCGCTGGGGTGTACCCTCTTCAGTCTTCGGAGAGAGATGGGATCAGCTAGGATAGTTGCTAGTCGGTTCGGGTGGGCCATAAGCCTGTCGGCATAACGGCTGCTGTGGAAATTAATCTGATCCCCAAGAAGGGTAACTTTCAGATCTCTTTCGATGACTATGTTCGTCACGTACCAGGGGAGCCCAGATGCGTGACGTGCAGCTCTTGACTGGACCACACGGAGCCTATTAAGCTGGGATTTGGCGGCAGTTCCCCACACCTGGATGGCATAACTCCACGTTGGAGCGAGAATGGCTTTGATTAAAAGAGCCTTAGAGCTCATTTGAAGTTTGCTGGAGTGGAAGAGCCAGTCGAGCTTTTTTAGCTTCGCCAGTGACTTTGATTTGACCGACGTGATGTGGGCCCCCCAGGTCAGTCTCCGATCTAGATGAACTCCTAGGTAGCAGTGCGATCTAGCATTGGTGATAGGGCTTCCATTGAAGGTCAGATCTGTGCAGGTTCCGGGTCGCAGGGAAAAAGTTACACAGGCTGACTTTGAGGAGTTAATGGCCACATTCCATTTGGCAGTCCATTTTTCGATTGCGTGCAGCCAATCCTGGACCGCGTTGGAGGCAGTTTGCAGTGAAGGATGAGACGCCAGCATGGCAGTGTCATCGGCGTAAGTGGCCAGGAGCAGCTGAGCCGGGGGGACTTCGGCGTTGTTTGCGGGAGATGGCATGTCAGCAGTGTACAGGGTGTATAGGAAGGGCCCAAGAACACTTCCCTGTGGAACTCCTGCATGAATCTCTTCCAGGCTGGATCGAGCATCACGCACTGCAACGTCGAACGTCCGATTAGAGATGAACGATCTCAGGATGGCATAGTAGGGAGCAGGAAGGAGAGTTTTCATCTTGTATAGAAGGCCCTCATGCCACACCTTGTCAAACGCTTGCTTCACGTCTAGAAAGACGCCGACCGTGTAGAGTTTGTGCTCGAAGCCATGCGTCACCTGGTTTACCAGTCGATGTATTTGTTCAGGGCAGCCGTGGGACTTCCTGAAACCAAATTGGTGTGGAGGTATATGGTTCACTACTTGCGGCAGTTCCATCAGGCGGGCTAAGAGTATTCTCTCAAAAATCTTAGAGAAAGTTGATAGCAGGCTGATTGGGCGATATGCATCGATCTGCGTTGGCGGCTTTCCGGCTTTAGGTATCATAATGATACGTGCTCGCTTCCATTGCCTTGGAAAGTGCCCTAGCCTTAGCATGGCATTAAAAATTTTTACTAAGGCTAGGACTCCTTTGCGTGGCAGAGACTTCGCAGCACGGTTGTCGATGCTATCGTAACCAGGGGTTTTCTTGATGTGTAGCGCCTTCAGCTGCATCATGACTTCCTGCGGAGTGGTATGCCTAATGGGGCGAGCCGGTACAGTCGGAGCGTCCAGAAAATTATTGATTTCTACGCGGTTTGAGTCGTCTGTTAGGTTGAAGGGCAAGAAGGTGGAGGTCAGGTGCAAAGCAAATGCCCTCGCTTTTTCATCGTCCGTCTTGAGCCAGAGGCCACTTTGACTCAGGATGGGAGATTGAAACATCGGCTGCCTCTTGATATTTCTTGTGAGCCTCCATAACGAGAAGTTGCTGTTGTTATCTGGGCCAATACCCTCAAGCAGGGTATCCAGATTATCTCGTCGGGTCCTTTTTTTTTTGGAGTAACTAATTCTATTTATTAAGATTTCAAAAGGAATCGTTCAGTAATTCCTCTGAACTTAACCTAATGTGTGATAAATATAAATGAGACCAAGTGGTATCTTAATTATAAAGTACAAAAGAAAATGTAATATGTTATGTTATCCTCCGGGTAAGGAGATCGCTGGGGTGTACCCTCTTCAGTCTTCGGAGAGAGATGGGATCAGCTAGGATAGTTGCTAGTCGGTTCGGGTGGGCCATAAGCCTGTCGGCATAACGGACGGACGCTGCAGGAACACATGCGCAACTTGAAGGAGGTGTTCAAGAGGCTACGAGCGGCGAACCTGAAAGTGAATGCGGATAAGTGCAAATTCTTTAGAAAGGAACTACAATACTTGGGTCACCGCGTGACGAATCAAGGTATTGGAACGGATCCTGAGAAGGTAGCGGCAATAGCGCAACTGAGGCCGCCAGGAAACGTGAAGGAGTTGAGGCAGTACTTGGGAGTCGCATCGTGGTACAGACGCTTCGTGTCCGATTTTGCATGCCTTAGCATGGCATTAAAAATTTTTACTAAGGCTAGGACTCCTTTGCGTGGCAGAGACTTCGCAGCACGGTTGTCGATGCTATCGTAACCAGGGGTTTTCTTGATGTGTAGCGCCTTCAGCTGCATCATGACTTCCTGCGGAGTGGTATGCCTAATGGGGCGAGCCGGTACAGTCGGAGCGTCCAGAAAATTATTGATTTCTACGCGGTTTGAGTCGTCTGTTAGGTTGAAGGGCAAGAAGGTGGAGGTCAGGTGCAAAGCAAATGCCCTCGCTTTTTCATCGTCCGTCTTGAGCCAGAGGCCACTTTGACTCAGGATGGGAGATTGAAACATCGGCTGCCTCTTGATATTTCTTGTGAGCCTCCATAACGAGAAGTTGCTGTTGTTATCTGGGCCAATACCCTCAAGCAGGGTATCCAGATTATCTCGTCGGGTCCTGGCTAGCAAACGATGCAGTCTGTTTGTGGTACTAGAGTATAGCTGCTTGATGTTCGGATCTCCTGTGGCGATATACCGTCTCCTGAGGCTCCTTTTGTGGGAGAGCAGCTCCCTAGCCTCCAAGCTCAAGATGGGAGCCCTCCTTGCGGTCGTGTGACGAGCTTGATGTGGGGGAGGTGTGGCCCTCCGTGCTGCTTCCGCGATTGTAGCTACGAGGTAATCTACATAAGCTTCCAGACTACTGCATGTGTCAATGGGGATGTTGAGATCAACTGTGGCCTCGATGTGCTCCTTGAAGGCCACAGTATTTGCAGTAGGTGACAGCATTTTAGTGACACTTTTGAAAAGCTGAGCGTCTTCATCCAGCACAAACAGCAGGGGGAGATGGTCAGACGACAGTTCTGTCAGGGTTTGCACGTTGATTTCTTGCTGTCTGAATCCTTTGGAGATCCCGAAATCAATTGCACTTGGAGTGACACTTGTTCGAAAGGGATAGCAAGTAGCTTCTCCAGTTGCAACAATGTCAATACCTTTGCCCGCCAGAGCGGAGAGCAGCACCCTGCCTCTAGTGCACATCCTGTAGTTTCCCCACCATCTGTGCTTTGCGTTCCAATCACCTGCCGCTAGGAACTTTGTGCCAAATTGAGAGATGATAAGCTCAACGTCAGCCTCCGTCCACCTGAGGTTAGGAGGGCAGTATACTGAGGCAATGTTAAAAGTACCCCTGCTTGCCGTCAGCTGGATAACTGCTGCCTGGATGTGATTTTCCGACAGGGTGGAGAAGAGTTGATGGGAGATGAGTGATCTAATAAGGATCGCCGCACCTCCGCGACGGCTGTCATCCGGGTGGTTGGCAGTGTGGAGGGTAAAGCCAGGAATTCTAAAAGTGGACCGGGAAACGAAGTGGGTTTCCGACAGCAGGAGGATGTCGATTTCGTGAAGCTCGATGAAGGCGAGGATCTCATTGGTCTTCGAGGAGGCCCCATTGGCATTCCAAGCTGCTATCTTAAGAGGACCCATTTTGAGCAGCAGAAGGGAAGGTGCGATTTTGCATGAGCAGTTGCATTAGTGTTTCAACTAGTGACAACATCCTGTCAAGCCTAGAAAACAGTTGTTCCAGCTTAGACTCAAGGTTGGCGCTTGCAGGGGGGACAGTAACGGCAGGCTTGGCGACGGGCTGACTTCCTCTGACTATACTAGCAAAGGAAGGCTTACCAGACATAAGGACTGGTGGACTGGGTTGGTGTACTCCTCTTGCAGGACCAGAAACAGAGGGTTCATTGACTTTCCGTTGATGTTTGCGGTTAGAAGCCTCTAGCAGGTATTTTTTGCAACCTTTAAAGTTTGCTGCATGGGGGCCGCCACAGTGAAAACAGAATCTGGCCTCGTCCTGTTCCAGCTTGCACTCTGCAGTGGGGTGATTTTCTCCGCATTCTCTGCATATATAGTGCCGAGAACAATATGCCTTGGTATGACCATAGCCTTGGCACCTGTGGCATTGAATCGGTTCCGATTGCTTACGGGGTTTCTCACAAGTTACCCTGTGCCTACAGACAACCGGTATGCCCTTTACTTGATTGTTGTTCTCAGCTTTTTTGAGGTCAATGAACCTCATATTAAGAGGAAGAGAGGTAGCCTTGTTGCGCGGAGTATAAATCCGTACAACGTTATGTCCTTCGTTCTGGAGGGCTGCGATGATATCCACCGATGGGACTCCGTGGTGAATATTGCGCATGACAATCTTGTAGGGTCGGTCCTCCGGTAGCTGATGGTGATGGAAAAGGGATCCTTTGTCAAGAAAGTGACGGGCCACCAGCCTGTAGCTTTCTGGGGAGTTGCACTGAACAGCGCAATCTCCCGAATTCAGGGCCTTTATTGTATAGGAGTCTCCCTCCCACAAGAGCGTCCAGCTCGTCGCGAAATGATGTGAAGTTCACCACATTGGGAAACATCATTCTAGGTACCTTAGAGTGACGGCTTGATTTCGGGGCTGGTACAGTTTGGTGAGCACCTTTCAGCTGTTGTTTTTGTCCTGCTTTCCTTGCGGCACGGTTGAGGGCGGTATTCGAGGAGCATGGCTCGTCGTTGTCACTCGAAGATTCCACGCCCAGGACCATATCTTCCTTGTCGCTAAGGGCTTGGAAGCGATTGGCAGTGATTTTAGCCGGCTTGTCAGACGCCACCTTTTTTACCATTTTAGGGGAGAGGACCGCACCTGCTCTCTTTATATTTCCTCTATTCCTAGATTTAAAGGAGACATCCTGCCAGCCGGAGGCAGATTGTGGCTTCGCAATTGAGCTGACAGATGCACTGTTGTGAGTTGTACTGGCAGTAGTAGAGCATACGTTGCCGCTCAAGGAGGAGGTGAATATGTACGCAGACGAGATAGTCGAGCTGGTGGTGGTCAGTGTGAAGGTCGAGCTGCAGTAGGTATTAGAAATACTGGTAGTAGCGAAGGCTGGATCTTCACTCAGCCAGCTCTTTGTCAATTCCTTCCGAATCTCTTTAGGGCCAGCGCCAGCAATTAGCTTCATCGACTCATAATCGATAGATTTTTGCTGTGGAACGTTATCCATAATCAAAATCTGCCAGCTAAAAGCTTACAGTTCAAGCAGCAGAGTGTCTAAGACACAAGCGACCGCGTGGCCGCTGGGCAGCGGAGCCCCACTTCGTGCAAACAAATTCACGTTGAGTTCCACTACAATATCACAGATAGCGACTTAAGGGTCACTATTAACAATTTGTGCCACTATTTTGGATTTGATTTTAGTTTAAAAATTCACGAACAAAAAACTATAAACTCTGACCTACTGCTTGGCCTACTCTTTGGCTGTTGTCTGTGTTCCGATATAATTGCGTTTTCTTATCATTTTCGTCGGTCAGGTCTGTAACTATTTTATAAGAGAATCTGGTTTTGTAATTATTAAAAAGTGGATAAATTTCTTGTAGTTTCCCTAAGGTTTCCTCGTCGGTGTAAATTCCATTTATGACGGACGGATTGAGTCTTTTAAAATTTGTATCAAATTGTCTGAATTGAATATTGGTTCTGTAATAGTGTGTCTGTGATATGTTGGAAAAACAATTTCAAATTTGTAAGATTTATTTCCTAAAGATAGCAGAATTTGATTTTTAAAAACATTTATTGGTTCTTCTGCCATGGGTATTCGTTTTTCGGGAGAGCCCCGAAATGCTATGCTGTCATAGCATTTAGTTCTCAATGCGTTTGCAAGGGAGGTCTACTCAATGCATCTGCAACCACGTTTGCCTTGCCAGGTTTGTGCAAAAGTTCGTGGGTGTATTCTTCTAAAATTGTTTCCATCTTTTCATTTGATCGTTACGGCTTTTTGGATTGGTTTGGTGTGTGAGAGACTCGTGATCTGTGAATATTTTTAGTTTGGTTGGACCATACAAAAAATTTCGAAGAGTTTGTATTGCCCAAATTATGGCCAGCATTTCTTTTTTGTTCGGTGCGTAACTTTCTTCTTCCTTACTTAAGGTTCTAGAAATAAACATTATTGGTTTCTCCTGCTGAGATAATACGGCTCCTATGGCATAATCGGAGGCATCGGTGGTCAATTGGAATTCTTCGGAAGCTAGAGTTTGTTTTAGTTTATTGAATGCTTCCCTAGCGTTTTCGGCCAGGTAGATTAGCGTTCTGCTTGAGGCGTTTTTTTGAAATACGTCCTCGGCCCTCTTACCCTCTTAAAAGGGCTGTAAGGGGCTTTGCGAGTTTCGCATAATCTTTGATAAAGCGACGTAAAACCCTGAGAGTCCTAAAAAGGAACGAAGATCTTTGAGGGTCTTTGGCTCGGACCCTAAGAATTCCACTTCTTTTTTGAGGAATTCAAATTTGTCGAGCTGGATTCGCATATTTGCTTCTTCTAGAATATTAAATATTATCTTGATGTCTTTTAGATGGTTTTCCTCATTTTTGCTAAAGATGATGATGTCATCGATGTATACGAAACACCTAATTCCTATATGTTCTCTAAGGATATCGTCCAGCGTCCGTTGAAAAATTGAAGGAGCGTTTTTAAGTCCAAACGGTAGTCTGGTAAACTTGTATTTACCCTGGTTAACTGAGAATGCCGTTTTTTCAATATCGGATTTTCTTAGTGGGATTTGGTGAAAGACGCTTTTGAGGTCAATGACTGAGAAAAACTTATTCTGTCCTGGCTGTGCAAGTACGTTGTTAATGTCCGGTATGGGGTATCTGTCTGGAATGGTAACCATGTTTAATTTTCTATAGTCAATTACCATTCTGTGTTTTCTCTGCCCTGATGCGTCCATTTTTTTGGGACAATCCATATTGGGGAATTTTATGGAGATCGTAAGGGATTAATTATGTCGTTTGCGAAGAGCTCTTGTGTCTTGTGTCTTGTGTCTTGACTATATTGGGCATTCGTTTGTACTCCTTATAGTGGCTTCTACTCTTGTTGTGTATCCATATCCATATTCTTCTGTCGTCATGTTCGCCGTTACTTTTGTTGTTGCGCACAGTGCTCTTCTCATCGCCGTCTTCGTTGCTATCTCCAGCTCGTTTGCGAGCAGCTCTTGTATTTGTTTTTCTACTTCTGGTCTAAGAGCATCTGAGTACGGGTAGTGTCTTGAGTATATTGGGCACTCGTTTGTACTCCTTATAGTGGCTTCTACTCTTGTTGTGTATCCATATCTATATTTTGCACAGCTTGACCCACTGTATTTCGTTTATTCTCTCCAAATTCTTTGTTGCTTTTCTCACCGCTGCCATCTTCGTCGCCGTCTTCGCTGCCGCAAACTTCGTTTTCGTCGCTATTCCCGTCGACGCTGTTTCTGTTGCGGCCGCCGTCTGCATTGTTGTTCTTGTAACTGCGTACCCCGCTTCTGTCGTCATGTTCGCCGTTACTTTTGTTTTTGCGCACAGTGCTCTTCTCATCGCCGTCTTCCTTGCTATTTCCAGCTTCGCCGTCTTTATGCTCTCCGACTTTTGCGTTATTTTTTTTTCCTTTTTGAACTTTATTATTGCTGATTCCGTAGAAATCTTCTTCCTCGCTTTTTAATAATAATTTCAATTGATTTCGCTTTTCGTTTGTTAAATTATTCACACGCAAAATCAATTCTCTTTTTGTTCCCGTGGTCGGTTCTTTTACTTCACTCAACCACCCTTTTAACTGCGCCGTCGATGCATTGCTAACATTCATTTTTTTTCTTTGGCTCTTGATCGGCCCTCTTCTGATATCGTAGGGGTACTATAAGCCCTCTTATGTAATTAAAACAGGAACGCAGGACTTAGCCTCTTCAGTTTATTCGGTACTTTACATTTCCAGCTTTAGCATTCGACTGGCTCCCTCTCCGTTAGCGATCTGCCTCTATGCTTGTTGCTACAGAGCCGATGTTGCGAAACACAGAGAATGCCACCCGAAAGCGAACCATGACTTAATGTTTATACACTTAATGTTTATATACTATGTTGCTATACTAGACTTATGTACCTCTAGCCTACTACACTCGTGAATTGACTATTTAAGCTTGTGCGAATTTAGAAAATGTATCTATTGCTGTGAGGACTACTTGTTTACATGTGAGATCAAAGTCGAAATGAATAATTTGCCCTGGGTATTGTGTTATAGGTGTGCTCTGGCTTTTTTGGGTGTCTTTCGTATTTTTGTTCTTTGCAGTTCCGACATTCCTTCGTTATTTTTGTGATTTTAGCCCTCATTTGTGGAAAATATACTTTATACTAACAGCTGCTGTTTGTTTTCGCTGCTATTTCAGTGTGCTCTTCTGTGTTCCGATATAATTGCGTTTTCTTATCATTTTCGTCGGTCAGGTCTGTAACTATTTTATAAGAGAATCTGGTTTTGTAATTATTAAAAAGTGGATAAATTTCTTGTAGTTTCCCTAAGGTTTCCTCGTCGGTGTAAATTCCATTTATGACGGACGGATTGAGTCTATCTTTTAAAATTTGTATCAAATTGTCTGAATTGAATATTGGTTCTGTAATAGTGTGTTCACGCCAGAAGGGCGCAAACAGTTGAGCGGCAGTGTAAGCGGCCAATGCTTTTACTCGAAGCTCCTCCACGGCTCGCAAGCACCGCTGCTCGCGCTCTCCTTCTCTTCTCTCGCTCTCCTCCCTTCCCGCAATGTATTCACCACTCCGCGGTCCCGCGGTATTTCTACTGTTAATGTTAAGGTAGTCTTAAGTTACAAGTGCGCGAATAAAGAGCGGAACTCTCGTGAAGTCGATCCCGAGTGTTTCATTTCAGGGAAAAAATCAGCAGCAGCCGCAGCAACCACCACCCCAGGATTTTCCGCCCACTCCACTTCATGGTCCTTCGAGCCGGATGGTTCTCCTTCGAACATAAGTCACACCCTTTCTGTTTGGTGCTGACCTTTGTCTCGAAGGATTGAAGCCTTTTTGGAACTGCCTGAGTCGGTTTCATATCTTCGATGGCTTCCAATGTCCGATACCTTTCGCTCAGGAAGGCATTCATTTCTTCCCAAGCTGGGATCTCGGATTTAGCAGTTAGCGACTGTTCCCATAAGGACAGGGTCTGCTTGGGCAGTTTGCTCGCGCAAAGGAAAACCAAGATACAATCCCAGTTCTCTGTGGATACCTGGGAATGCTCTAGTGCTATTAAACACCCCTGAATCGTGGATTGTAGCTCTTTTAGAGCATGACCAGATTCTTGTGAAATTGAGCTCAAGTTAAAAAGAAGCTTGAGCTGGCTGTTGACTAAAAGTCGCTTATTTTGGAACCGATCTCGAAGCGCCTCCCAAGCCGAAGCAAAACCATCATTCGTGAGAGGAGATTTCGCCACGATGGCTTTTGCTTCGCCACTTGTTTTGGTAAGGAGGTGGAATAGCTTCTCGACCGGAGTCAACCTGGGGTTGTTTACGTAAATTGCCGTGAATAGGTCCCGGAAAGTGGGCCATCGGAGGTAGTCGCCATCGAAGACTTCCGTGTCGCATGGAGGTAAGCGGCAGCCGGACGAAATTAGCGGCTGAGAGGGTGCTTGCGCGACTTGAGGCGTTGCTCTGTCGATTGTTTCGCCAATTTGTGCTGCACATGACTCGTATACTGAGTAGCAGTAGTCATATTTGGCCTGGAGAATAGGCACTGTGTCGAGGGATCCTTGTTGGGCCATTAGGTCAGAGCATGTTTCGTACTCTCTTTCCACTTTGTCCCATAAGGCTCGCACCTGTTGCAGACAGACTTGTAACGTGTGTAGGGACGGAGAGGCTTGATCAGGAGTGTTGATCTTCGCTTCGAAAAGGCTTACGCGATCGCTGACGGCGATGAATTTATGCAACGCTGCGTTTGCGGGCGTTGGCTGCTCAGAGGATGCCATTTTTCTTGTGTTAGAGCGTGTGACGCGGAGGAAATCAGTCCCGACAGCGGAGGGACTCTCGGATTTTCTCGATAGAGAAGACTCACTAGACGCTCGCGTCACTGGTCGGGAAATGACCAACCTAGGAGTTGTCTTCGAACTGGTCGATGGCAAACCCTTTGCTTTCGGAGTGGGAGTCGCGGGTTTGACCCTAGGACTAACGGACTTGGGTGCTGGCTTACCGCGAGTGGATAGCGGAGATTGCGGGTTGAACTTTTGTTCTTTTCCAGGTGCGGTGGTCTTTTTCTTGTCTCCCTCTAGGGGCATGCTCAGCTATGCCCTAAGAGAAGGAAGTCACGAAGGCCTGCACGCCGCAAACAAAAAAAGTGTGGAATTGAGAAAAAAAGAACAAGAACCAGACACAGAGGGCACCAAATCTGGATGGACAAAGGATCCCGTCGGAATTCGGGAGAAAGTTGCAATTGGGATCTGGAGATTGGAGCACGAAAGAAACAAAAATCGCAGTCTTTGTGAAATAAGGCCCAATAGATCTTCAATCAATTTGAAAAAAGCTTAAATGAAGCACAATATAGCTAAAATTCAGTGTGAAAAAAAAAATAGCTAGGAGGATTCACAAAAGAAAACCAACAGCTAGAGTGAAGTCCACAAGAAGATATAGCTATATTGGTGGTCCAGAAAAACAATAGCTCAAATTTATATAAAAAAAAAAACTATGAATTGCAATTTCTGAAAAAATTGCTAAAAAATTGCTACCAGCTGGAGTCTGGAAAATAGCCAAGGATTTATAAAAAATCGCTATCGACTGGAAATCCCAAAAAATCGCTAATATATAGAAAATGGCTAGAAAACAGCTAGAAAAAAGCTAGAAATTGGCTAGCTAATAGCTAGCTATAGCTAGAAAACTCAAGTTTAAATTTATAAAAATAGCTACCGGCTGGAGTCTGGAAAATTGCCAAGGATTTATAAAAAATCGCTATCGACTGGAAAACCCGAAAAAAATAGCTAATATATGGAAAATAGCTAGAAAATTCAAGTTTAAATTTATAAAAATAGCTACCGGATTTAGGACCACAATTTTATTATTTTAATTTAGTAACCAGAAATGGGAGCCAGAAATAGCTTGTAAAAAAAAATTATTATTTGGGTTAAATAATTATTAAATAATAATTATTAAATAATAATCAATAATAATAATAATTAAAACAATCGTTTATTTCCCTTTTTTTTTTTTATTAAATTATTTATTTTTAAATTTTATCGTCGGACTTATTTATTTTATTTTATGTCTCGACAATAGGGTATTCTCTCGTCGCTATGCGCTGGTTTTTGTCAGGGCAATAACGAACAAAGAGGAGACGAAAGACCTTGCACTTGGAAAGTCTGCGTAAGTCGCGACTGTGTGTATGTCAATATCGTTGGAAGCTAGGTCTGACAATGGATATGTCGTAATGTATGTATATGGCTATGTATATTTGTGTGTATGTGAACTTTATTTGGAATATTTTGTATGTGAATATATTTGGTGAATATATGTATGTATATATTTAATTTACAATAATTATATATTTAATATATATGTGTATATTTAATTTAATTTAATTGTATTTGTGGATTGTATTTTATTGAGGCACACACAAAAAAAACAGCAGTTTAGCAGCGGACGATAACAGTGAATTTTGGACAGTGTATATATGTGTGTACATGCGCTTGGATATCAGCGGAGCACCGTAATTAGGAGGCCGGTATTGGCAAAGTGCTTGTTTATGCACTTAAAAAAAAGTAATCACGGTGGCTGGGCGCATGTACTTATATATTTTCACTTTTCACTTGATACGGATGGACGGAAAGAATAAACGCCGTTGGAAAAACGAAAATGGCGACCACGGACGGAATAGGATTTAAAGCCGTACTTATCTTGAATTTTCCGCAAGGAGCGCTGGCAGGATCAGAGCTCATCCGGCTCGAAGGACCATGAAGTAAGATTGTGCCCGCGTTTTCTTCAAATGTCTGTTGACTCGCGCTCCGGGTATATCAAAAAGAAGCAGCTATGTCTGAATTGTTTTGCCAGAGGTCATCAGCTACGTGACTGCACAAGCACGCACAGCTGCTTTACATGTAAGGGCAGGCACCATACGCTGCTGCATCGCAGCCCCCCAAATTCCGAAAACGCGAGTTCCTCAACCTCGCCCCCTACACAGCAACTTCCGAGACCCTCTAGCAGAAATGCATCGGCAGGCACCTCAGCGGTGCAAACTTTTTTCGCGTCCGGCACTTCAGCCGTCCTACTGAGCACAGCGATGATTGACGTGTGCCATTTGGGGATGAGCTACCGAGCCCGAGCCTTAATCGACTCGGGATCCGAGGCGACGTTCATTTCAGAACGCCTGTTCAACCTCATCAAGTTGCCATTCCGCAACACCCAGACCCAAGTCTCCGGGTTAAATCATTCAGTCTCCGCGAAGTCCTCGAAGCTGTGTCACTTCGGGATTCGCTCTCCTACTAAGCCAGGTCTACAGTTAGACACTGAAGCTTACGTCCTTCCGGAGCTCTCAGGCAAACTGCCCTCCTATCCGATCCCTCGGAATTCCTTGAAGGATCTGCCCGCACTCCGCTGGGCAGATCCTACCTTTTTTGAGAGCTCTCAAATTGATGTATTGATCGGGGCTGACATTCTACCATCCATAATGATGGATGGCACCCGACAAAATATTTGCGGCTCGCTCCTGGGCCAAGAAACTATTTTCGGGTGGGTGCTAACGGGGCCGATTTCCAAGGGCAAGCCGAAACGGGTCGCATCCTTCACGACCCAGGTGCATGAAATAGGCGACCCTGATACGCTCGACACGCTTCTCAGCAAGTTCTGGGAGGTGGAGGATCTACCAGTAAAGATGGTAAAAGAGTCGGACTCCTATTGTGAAAGGAACTTCCTCCAAACAACGACAAAAGACGCAAGCGGGAGATACGTGGTGACGCTCCCGTTCCGGGATCCCGAGAATATCGGATCCGATTTAGGATATTCAAGGTCCATTGCGCTAGCTCAGTTTCTTAGAAACGAAAATCGTTTAAAAAGAGACTTTCCATTAAAAGAGCAATATGACAGCGTGATCCAGGAGTACCTGGATCTGGGTCATATGAAAGAAGTTCCGCCGACTCACAATTCTCCATCGTATCATCTTCCTCATCACGCGGTAGTTAAGCCCGAAAGCACCACTACAAAGCTTCGCGTTGTATTCAACGCTTCAAGTCCGTCGGCAAATGGGACCAGCTTAAATGATATTCTTCATGCTGGTCCAGTCCTACAATCCGATCTAACGATCCAGGTCCTGAAATGGCGTTATTTTCAATACGTCTTCAGTGCAGACATCACGAAAATGTATCGTCAGATCTGGGTCGATCCGAAACATACCCCGTTTCAGAGAATTCTGTTCCGAAACAAGGAAGGAGATATCCGAGACTTCGAATTAAAAACAGTTACCTTCGGGGTCAACTGCGCCCCCTTCCTCGCCATTCGAGTCTTGCAACAGCTGGCAGAGGATATCCAAGTGCCATTTCCAAATGCCAGCCGCATCATCCAGCAGCACATGTACGTCGACGACGTTCTGGCAGGGGCGAATTCCGTAATCGAAGCCCAAAGTTCAATTCGAGAGTTGCAAGCAGCCCTAAGTGCCTCCGGGTTTCCGCTGAGAAAGTGGACCTCGAACAACAAAGGCGTCCTTAAAGACGTCCCGGCCGAACACCTCCTTCATAGCGAGTTCCTCGACATCGATGCCGAAAGCACGGCCAAGACGCTCGGTATTCGGTGGAGGGCAAAGTCCGACGAATTCTATTTCGTTCCTCCAGACATAGTTGTGGAACCCTCCTATACAAAGCGAGAAGTTTTGTCCCAAATCGCTAGGTTGTTCGATCCTGCCGGGTGGCTCGCGCCGTTCATAATCCGTTCGAAAATGTTCATGCAGGAGATTTGGTTGCAAAACTTAGGCTGGGACGATAAGCTTCCCACTGAAATGTGTCAGCGGTGGCAATCGTTTTTAGCCGAGTATTCCGACCTCAACCAGATCCGCGTTCCGAGATGGATCTGGTACCAGCCTGAGGTAATCATAGAGCACCACGGTTTCTGTGACGCGTCTCAGAGAGCCTATGGAGCGGCGATATACATCCGCGTCGAGATGGGGCAAAAGATCCTGACTCGCCTGCTTACAGCCAAAACACGAGTGGCCCCGGTAAGAACCGTCTCCCTTCCTCGGCTAGAGCTCTGTGGTGCCGTGCTGTTAACCGAAATGGTGACAGCAATCCTCCCGCACATGCCCTCCGCCAGTTCAAATATCCGCTGCTGGACAGATTCCACAATCGTCTTAGCCTGGCTACGAAAGCCTGCGTGCAACTGGACCACATTTGTGGCCAACAGAGTTGCCAAGATCACGCAGGCGACGCCAGTCGACTGTTGGGCACACGTTCGCTCAGAACAAAACTCCGCCGATCTAGCCAGTCGAGGCGTATCCTTACATGAATTGGCAGATAACCATCTCTGGTGGCACGGACCAGAGTGGCTGCAAGGGCCACGAGAGCTATGGCCAGCACAAAGTGACACTCTTCCAGTGACCGAGCTAGAGCAGCGCGCGGTCAAAGTGCATTTTGTCAAGGCCCCGTCCATCGACTTTCTCGAGCGTTTCTCCAAGTTGGACAAGGCCCTGCGAGTTCTGGTCTATGTTCAACGCTTCCTTAAACGCTGCCGCAAAGGTTCGTTCTTGCCCAACTCACGCCCTACAAGTGAAGAGATCCGAGGGGCAGAACGAACTCTGACCTCCATTGCGCAGCGCAGAGCATATGGCCAAGAGCTTCAGCATCTGACCGAGAAAAGGCCTCTTCCAGTGTCAAGTCCGTTGGTGAATTTGTTCCCGTTCATTGACCAACACGGCCTGTTAAGGGCGTGCGGCCGTCTCACTGCCTCCAAAACCCTGCAATATGATGAACGTCATCCGATTATTCTCCCCTATAACTGTAGACTGTCGCGCCTTGTCGTCCAATTTACTCACCAGATTACTCTTCATGGCGGTAGTCAATTGATCGTACGCCTGATCCGATCGAAGTATTGGATTCCTAAAATCAAGAATCTGGTGAAGGCTGTGGTCAATCCTTGTAAGATTTGCACGATTTACAAGAAGAGACTCCAAACACAGCTGATGGGCGATTTCCCGACAGATAGAGTCTCCTTCTCTAGGGCGTTCACCTACACGGGTATCGACTATGCCGGCCCGTTCGAAATAAAAAACTATACAGGGAGAGCGTGTCTCATAACGAAGGGATATGTTTGTGTGTTTGTGTGCTTTTCCACGAAGGCTATCCATTTGGAACCCACTTCCGATCTAACAACCGAGAAATTTCTAGCGCCCTTTGCTCGTTTCGTAGCGAGGCGCGGTTGTCCTCAACGGGTCCATTCGGATAATGGTAAGACCTTTGTGGGGGCGGCAACTTTGATTTCCAGGGACTTTCTCCAAGCCATCAAAGAGTCCGTGACTGATGCATATAGCCATCAGGGACTCGTATGGCGATTCATCCCACCAGGGGCTCCACATATGGGGGGTTTGTGGGAAGCAGGGGTGAAAAGCTTCAAAACCCTGTTCCTTAAATCGACGTCAGCCCGCAAATATACATTTGAGGAGCTGGCGACACTTCTCGCTAAGATTGAGGCCTGCCTCAACTCTAGACCCCTCTCCCCTATGTCCGAAGATCCCTCAGATTTGTTGGCCCTCACACCAGGCCATTTCCTTATTGGAGGGCCGTTGCTTTCCACGGCGGAACCCGAGATAAAGGGCGAAGCCAAGTCGATAATAAATCGATGGCAACACCTCAAGGCACAACATCAGCAGTTTAGTGCACGGTGGAAAGAGGAGTATCTTAAGGAACTCCATAAACGAAGCAAATGGCAATTTCCGACCAGGAATCTCCAAGCCGACGATATGGTAGTTGTCAAGGAGGACAATCTACCACCGCACGAATGGCGGCTCGGCAGAATCGTTTCTGCCTTTCCAGGAGCCGACGACCGCATTCGAGTCGTCGAGATCCGTACGTCTCGCGGCACCATAAAACGCCCTGTCCACAAGGTTATTCTGCTACCGATGGAGGACAAAGAGTCCTCCGTTCCTAGGGATTAGGGCACTTCCCCCATTCCGGGGCCCAAATAGTAGTCGGCGCATACTAAGCTTCTTCATTTCTTTTATTGGCAGACTTACTCACTTCCTCCAATAATGGCTCCTCGACCTCGTGCCACCCAGTCGTTGGAAAGCAGACGTACTCGAGGTATCAAATCCTACCGCTGCCGAGTCTGCTCTGGAATCCATCCTCTTCGGAAGTGCAAGAGGTTCCACAAACTGAGCGCTGAAAAGCGCCTTCGGGCAGTACTTATTAATAAGTACTGCTCGAACTGCCTCGCCCATCAGCACTCAGGAGGAGACTGCCGAAGCCAAGAGGGATGCAAGAAGTGTGGAGGAGACCACCACACTCTACTCCACATGCACGAGGTCCGTCCCGCTCCGTCCCCAGCAGCGCTACCAGCTCCGACGCGCAGAGAGCGCCATCCCGCTGCACCTCGTCCGGTCCGGATTTCCCGCATTCCACCACCAGCCCCAGTCGCCAACAATCAGCGGCGTCCGAAGGTCTCCGTCGCGTCTCCGGCGGTGGCAACGGGGCAGCAGAAGGCTGTTCCCATTCTGCCTACAGCCATCGTCGTGCTGGACACGGGCTCGAAGACCTTCGAGACCGGGGCCATGATCGACCCATGCATGCCGGTGAGCAGCATCGACCGGTCGTTGGCGGCTGCGTTCCGGCTGCCCATCGCCCGGCTGGGAGGCAACGAGGTCTGCTCGGTGACACTCCGGTCCCGAACAAGCACCTTCCGACTCAACGTCGTCCTGAAGGTCGAACCCAGCCTAAGGATCCGGACACCCATCCAAGCTCTGAGCGACGCCGCCAGGGCCAAGTTTGACGGTGTTCGTCTCGCGGACGAGCGCTTCCACCGGCCGGCCTCCATCTCCCTCGTGTTGGGATCAGATGTATATGCCAACTTGATCCAACCAGGGTTCCTTAAAATTGAGGATGGCTTGCCCGTCGCGCAGAACACGGTGTTCGGATGGACCGTTTCTGGAGCGTGCACGGAATGAAGAGGCCGATCCTGATGTCTAGCCGGCCAGGGATACCTTTGCCTACGCAAGGGGGGGGAGAATGTTCACGCCAGAAGGGCGCAAACAGTTGAGCGGCAGTGTAAGCGGCCAATGCTTTTACTCGAAGCTCCTCCACGGCTCGCAAGCACCGCTGCTCGCGCTCTCCTTCTCTTCTCTCGCTCTCCTCCCTTCCCGCAATGTATTCAACACTCCGCGGTCCCGCGGTATTTCTACTGTTAATGTTAAGGTAGTCTTAAGTTACAAGTGCGCGAATAAAGAGCGGAACTCTCGTGAAGTCGATCCCGAGTGTTTCATTTCAGGGAAAAAATCAGCAGCAGCCGCAGCAACCACCACCCCAGGATTTTCCGCCCACTCCACTTCATAGTGTGTCTGTGATATGTTGGAAAAACAATTTCCAATTTGTAAGATTTATTTCCTAAAGATAGCAGTATTTGATTTTTAAAAACATTTATTGGTTCTTCTGCCATGGGTATTCGTTTTTCGGGAGAGCTGAAACTACTGAGCACGGTTTCTGTCATAGCATTTAGTTCTCCATGCGTTTGCAAGGGAGGTCTACTCAATGCATCTGCAACCACGTTTGCCTTGCCAGGTTTGTGCAAAAGTTCGTGGGTGTATTCTTCTAAAATTGCTTTCCATCTTTTCATTTGATCGTTACGGCTTTTTGGATTGGTTTGGTGTGTGAGAAACTCGTGATCTGTGAATATCTTTAGTTTGGTTGGACCATACAAAAAATTTTGAAGAGTTTGTATTGCCCAAATTATGGCCAGCATTTCTTTTTTGTTCGGTGCGTAACTTTCTTCTTCCTTACTTAAGGTTCTAGAAATAAACATTATTGGTTTCTCCTCCTGAGCTAATACGGCTCCTATGGCATAATCGGAGGAATCGGTGGTCAATTGAAATTCTTCGGAAGCTAGAGTTTGTTTTAGTTTATTGAATGCTTCCCTAGCGTTTTCGTCCAGGTAGATTAGCGTTCTGCTTGAGACATTTTTTGAAATACGTCCTCGGCCCTCTTACCCTCTTAAAAGGGCTGTAAGGGGCTTTGCGAGTTTCGCATAATCTTTGATAAAGCGACGGTAAAACCTTGAGAGTCCTAAAAAGGAACGAAGATCTTTGAGGGTCTTTGGCTCGGGAAATTCTACAATAGCCCTGACTTTTTTAGGATTCCTTTTTCTTTCAGTATCGGCCACTAAAAACCCTAAGAATTCCACTTCTTTTTTGAGTAATTCATATTTGTTGATGTCTTTTAGATGGTTTTCCTCATTTTTGCTAAAGATGATGATGTCATCGATATCTACGAAACACCTAATTCCTATATGTTCTCTAAGGATATCGTCCAGCGTCCGTTGAAAAATTGAAGGAGCGTTTTTAAGTCCAAACGGTAGTCTGGTAAACTTGTATTTACCCTGGTTAACTGAGAATGCCGTTTTTTCAATATCGTATTTTCTTAGTGGGATTTGGTGAAATTTGGTGGGATTTGGCTTTGGGTCAATGACTGAGAAAAACTTATTCTGTCCTGGCTGTGCAAGTACGTTGTTAATGTCCGGTATGGGGTATCTGTCTGGAATGGTAACCATGTTTAATTTCCTAGAGTCAATTACCATTCTGTGTTTTATCTGTCCTGATGCGTCCATTTTTTTGGGACAATCCATATTGGGGAATTGTATGGAGATCGTAAGGGTTTAATTATGTCGATTGCGAGCAGCTCTTGTATTTGTTTTTCTACTTCTGGTCTAAGAGCATCTGGGTACGGGTAGTGTCTTGAGTATATACTCTTGTTGTGTATCCATATCCATATTTTCACAGCTTGTCCCACTGTATTTCGTTTATTCTCGCTAAATTCTGTGTTGCTTTTCTCACCGCTGCCATCTTCGTCGCCGTCTTCGCTGCCACAAACTTCGTTTTCGTCGCTATTCCCGTCGCCGCTGTTTTTGTTGCGGCCGCCGTCTGCATTGTTGTTCTTGTAACTGTGTATCCCGCTTCTGTCGTCATGTTCGCCGTTACTTTTGTTGTTGCGCACAGTGCTCTTCTCATCGCCGTCTTCGTTGCTATCTCCAGCTCGTTTGCGAGCAGCTCTTGTATTTGTTTTTCTACTTCTGGTCTAAAAGCATCTGGGTATGGGTAGTGTCTTGAGTATATTGGGCACTCGTTTGTACTCCTTATAGTGGCTTCTACTCTTGTTGTGTATCCATATCCATATTTTCACAGCTTGTCCCACTGTATTTCGTTTATTCTCGCCAAATTCTTTGTTGCTTTTCTCACCGCTGCCATCTTCGTCGCCGTCTTCGCTGCCGCAAACTTCGTTTTCGTCACTATTCCCGTCGCCGCTGTTTTTGTTGCGGCCGCCGTCTGCATTGTTGTTCTTGTATCTGTGTACCCCGCTTCTGTCGTCATGTTCGCCGTTACTTTTGTTGTTGCGCACAGTGCTCTTCTCATCGCCGTCTTCGTTGCTATTTCCAGCTTCGTCGTCACTTTCGTCGTCTTTATGCTCTCCGACTTTTGCGTTATTTCTTTATCCTTTTTGAACTTTATTATTTCTGATTCCGTAGAAATCTTCTTCCTCGCTTTTTAATAATAATTTTAATTGATTTCGCTTTCTGTTTGTTAAATTATTCACACGCAAAATCAATTCTCTTTTTGTTCCCGTGGTCGGTTCTTTTACTTCACTCAACCACCCTTTTAACTGCGCCGTCGATGCATTGCTTACATTCATTTTTTTTTCTTTGGCTCTTGATCGGCCCACTTCTGATATCGTAGGGGTTCTATAATCCCTCTTATGTAATTAGAACAGGAACGCAGGATTTAGCCTCTTCAGTTTATTCGGTTTTTTACATTTCCAGCTTTAGCATTCGACTGACTCCCTCTCCGTTAGCGATCTGCCTCTATGCTTGTTGCTACAGAGCCGATGTTGCGAAACAGAGAGAATGCCACCCGAAAGCGAACCATGACTTAATGTTTATACACTTAATGTTTATATACTATGTTGCTATACTAGACTTATGTACCTCTAGCCTACTACACTCGTGAATTGATAATTTTAGCTTGTGCGAATTTAGAAAATGTATCTATTGCTGTGAGGACTACTTGTTTACATGTGAGATCAAAGTCGAAATGAATAATTTGCCCTGGGTATTGTGGTATAGCTGTGCTTTGTAGCTCTGGCTTTTTTGGGTGTCTTTCGTATTTTTGTTCTTTGCAGGTCCGACATTCCTTCGTTATTTTTGTGATTTTAGCCCTCATTTGTGGAAAATATACTTTATACTAACAGCTGCCATGGGTATTCGTTTTTCGGGAGAGCTGATACTACTGAGCACGGTTTCTGTCATCGCATTTAGTTCTCCATGTGTTTGCAAGGGAGGTCTACTCAATGCATCTGCAACCACGTTTGCCTTGCCAGGTTTGTGCAAAAGTTCGTGGGTGTATTCTTCTAAAATTGCTTTCCATCTTTTCATTTGATCGTTACGGCTTTTTGGATTGGTTGGGTGTGTGAGGGACTCGTGATCTGTGAATATCTTTAGTTTGGTTGGACCATACAAAAAATTTCGAAGAGTTTGTATTGCCCAAATTATGGCCAGCATTTCTTTTTTGTTCGGTGCGTAACTTTCTTCTTCCTTACTTAAGGTTCTAGAAATAAACATTATTGGTTTCTCCTTCTGAGCTAATACGGCTCCTATGGCATAATCGGAGGCATCGGTGGTCAATTGAAATTCTTCGGAAGCTAGAGTTTGTTTTAGTTTATTGAATGCTTCCCTAGCGTTTTCGTCCAGGTAGATTAGCGTTCTGCTTGAGGCATTTTTTGAAATACGTCCTCGGCCCTCTTACCCTCTTAAAAGGGCTGTAAGGGGCTTTGCGAGTTTCGCATAATCTTTGATAAAGCGACGTAAAACCCTGAGAGTCCTAAAAAGGAACGAAGATCTTTGAGGGTCTTTGGCTCCGGAAATTCTACAATAGCCCTGACTTTTTCAGGATTCCTTTTTCTTTCAGTGTCGGCCACTAAAAACCCTAAGAATTCCACTTCTTTTTTGAGGAATTCACATTTGTCGAGCTGGATTCGCATATTTGCTTCTTCTAGAATATTAAATATTATCTTGATGTCTTTTAGATGGTTTTCCTCATTTTTGCTAAAGATGATGATGTCATCGATGTATACGAAACACCTAATTCCTATATGTTCTCTAAGGATATCGTCCAGCGTCCGTTGAAAAATTGAAGGAGCGTTTTTAAGTCCAAACGGTAGTCTGGTAAACTTGTATTTACCCTGGTTAACTGAGAATGCCGTTTTTTCAATATCGTATTTTCTTAGTGGGATTTGGTGAAATTTGGTGGGATTTGGCTTTGGGTCAATGACTGAGAAAAACTTATTCTGTCCTGGCTGTGCAAGTACGTTGTTAATGTCCGGTATGGGGTATCTGTCTGGAATGGTAACCATGTTTAATTTCCCATAGTCAATTACCATTCTGTGTTTTCTCTGTCCTGATTTTTTTGGGACAATCCATATTGGGGAATTGTATGGAGATCGTGAGGGTTTAATTATGTCGTTTGCGAGCAGCTCTTGTATTTGCAAATAGCAAAAGAGCAAATAGTTCTTAAATGTTTCTTTTGAGTTTCTGTAGCGTGTTCTACTTGAGTATCTAATTTGTTGACTTCGCGTGAGGGTTTCTGTTTTATTTTAATTATTTTTTATTCTGTATTGAAATATACCCCTTTTGCATATTAATTTGTGCTTTTACTTCTCGCAGTGTATCGTTTCCGATAATGGCATCGAAGGTTTTTAAGGAGGGTAGTATAAAAAATTTAATAAAAGTATTTTTTAGGTCAAAAGGATTGACGATTGTATGGTGTGTTATAAGAACTTTTCCGCCCACAGAGTTAACGAAAAAGGGTTGGTTGTTTTTGATTGGTTTCTTAGCTAATATTGGTTGGATGTAATTTTTGTTGGATCCGGTGTCTATCAAAATGTTGATCATCTCTCCATTACCTGCTTTAGATTGGAAGTAGGGTAACGAAGAAGGTTCTACTCTAAAAAATTAAATTTAGTATGTTCTGCCTCGTCTGTAAACTGATCGAAATCTGAGATTTCTGAATAGTATTCATTGAGTGTTGCTTCATCAGCTCCTGTTGGTTCGTCGTTGTACTCTGTAGTTTGTTCGCTAGCGGTGTCTATTTGAAAATTTCTCTGTTTTTTGTCTGGCAGTCCGTTTAGTCCTTGTGGTGATGGTCTCTTTTCTTGCTGTCCAAATCTGGGTCTGTTTATGTAGTTAACTTGTTTTGTCTGAATACTTCTATCTATGTCCATAGGCTCTGGCCTAGGTAGTGTCTTTGGGGCGGTCTTGGTGGCTGTGTTGGTAGGTTGCCATAGTGTTGTTGATAATTCCCTACATATTGTTGCTGTGGTACATAATGATTTATTCCTTTACTTTTTGTTTTATATTTTATATTTTTAGATTATTTCTCCAATAGCTTTTTCCCTTTTTTATAGATTTTCTAACTTGCTTAACTTACAGTATAAAATACATCCTGAACCGGTTATTTGGTAATCTACCTTTTTGCTCCTGGGGGCTACTGGGGTACCTTCGTAACACTTCCGTCCAGTCGTCTGCGGCGATAGCCTTCAGACCGATGTAAGTGAGTCCTTTTTGTGCAGGATCCGTCCCACGGTGATCTTGGCAGCCAATTGGGTGCTCTTTCAGATTTGTTGTATTTTTTTGTTTTTGTTGTTTTTATCGTTCGCGAACCGGGGCAGCCTATGGGGTGCTCTTACGGGTTTGCGTTTTCGCGTATCGTAATCAGGGCAGCCTATGGGGTGTACTTACTGGGTTTTTGTTACGACAAAGGTTAAAAGGGCAGGACCCTTTTAACTTTGGGCGCCAGTTAAAGTAAACGTTTGTTTAGTTTCACAAGAAGGTAATTAGGACCGGTGGTCCGTCTTTATTTTGACAAAAATCGGAAATAAATTTAAAGTACAAAATTTGGGTGGTATTTATACCCCCCAGCAACGTCGCTGCTTCTGCTAGCGTCAGTGCCAACTCCGTTGCTGGCTCTGCCATCGTCGCTCCCACGGAAGCGCTCTAGACGCTGATCTTGCATTTATTGGCTACTGCAGGTGCACGGCCGGATGAGCGTGTAAGTCTGCGCAGATTGTTGTTGCGAATTCTTTTGGTGCTAACTTATAAAAGTAAAGATCGCACACGTTGTACATGAAACAGTATGAAAGTTTATATGTGACTGACCTCTTTTGTCTTCTAACACTTCTAATTTAATTTATAACACCCTCCCTCAATGCGAACATCCTACAATTGTTAGTTCATATTTACCAATTTTACATAACATTTGTTTTTTCTTATGCAAATTCTTTGTTAGTACATCTGCTATCATTATTTCTGCTGAAGCAAACTTCAGAGCAAGTTGACCTTCATCCACAATCTCCCGAACAAAATGATAACGTATATTCACATTTTTGGTCCTTGCATGATGTACAGAGTTTCGATATCACCGCAGCTAAGTTCAATTATGAGCGCCGTTGACAATGCCATATCCTCTGCCTCATGACAGAGCATGAAGATAACATAGCCTGTTAGGATTTGCAGTGTAGGATTTGCTAGAAGACGATTTTCGTGCCGAAATCAATTCTGATCGAAGAAACGAATTTACATATTTGGAGTTGTGGCCAATTTCGTAGCAATATGATAATATGAAATAATAACTAAAAATGCACTTACAAATTTATAAACTTTTATAAGTTTGTTTACCAGATCTGTTCTATGTGCATAACATTAATTATTTTCATAAAACCATATTGAGAAGGCACTACTTTCATTTGTGTACTTAATGCATTGCTCAACAATAAATTTTTTTATACACATTTGTTTATTATTATTTAAAAATAGTTTCGAAAACTTTAATGTGTATTTTGCAAATATTTAAAAATCAATCAGATGGTGCCTTTAATTTCCCGAAGTCCGAGGCACGAAGGGCGGACACAAGCACTAAACAATAACTGCCTTATTTAATATTTATTTGGTGATAAACTTTTTCACTTATACTATTACGAGGCACTTTGTTGATAGCTTATCTTTAGCTTCGAGCTGTTGACGATCTCGTCCGATTCAGACTGATCTTTAAATTCTAAGTCCTAATCCAATCAACCTCGGCCAGAAGCTTTTTTTTCGGAAAATTACCGAACTTTCGATAAAAGCTTTATGCTGGAATTATTCCACTGCATTGTGAAATTCAATTATGCTGATCGATGCAGTTTTTGATTGATGCGCAATAAGTCGGCCGTGGTTTGGTCTCCAAGCGGAAGCTGTGTTTACGTTAAGTTTGGGTTGCTTATGTTAGCGGGTAGCTGAGTGCTGGCAAGGGCAATGACAAAAACAAAGACAAAGGAAATGCCGACGAGATTGAGAATTGAAATTTGTTTATAAACTGTGGAAGGGAGCTATGTTCATGGGTTGGATAACTCTCCCCCTTCTAAAATGACGCATCCCGCTTCATTATTAATTTCGTTCAAACGCTCATTTAATTCTGTTAAAAATTCTACATCATTATTTGGTTTTTCTGGTTTTGGCCGTTTTTGTTTGGTTACAAATATATAATATCTGAATTTTATTATTAATATAGTAATGAAATACAAAATGATTAAAATTAATAATATAAATGAAATTGAAATTTTACAATTGTAAATTTCAATAAATGGGTTTAAAATATTAATGTTGTCAAGAGAAAGATCTGAATTGTTAGATTTTATATATTTTGATATTTCTAGGTTTTTAAAGTGGTTGGTAGTTATGTACTCAAGTATTTTGTTTTCTGAATGGGTGTATGAAATATTATTTATTGTAGTTGTGCTGTTAAATGTTATTAAATATGACCCGTTTAAATGAGAATCGTTCACAATATTATTTCCATTTATTAGAATGACACCTTCTTGAATGATATCTATATTCTTATGTTTTTCTAGAATTTTAGTGCAAATTGATTTTTCTCCATTTAGTAAGCGGGTAAAACAAGTCTTATCTTTACTTATAATACAATAGTTGTTAAAAAGTTCGTTCTTAAAATTAGATATTTCATAAAAGGTATTTTCGCATTTTGCGACCTGTTTACTTATAAGTAATTTTCCATCATTATGTGAAATGGATCTTGCATAGTAAATCTCGCATCTGTTTGTTATAACGGGGTATTTGATATAAATTATTAAGAGTTCTTTATGCAATACAATTTTGAATATGGCGATGTCCATTAAGTCTGCAATAAGTACAGGTTGTTGTTCGTAATCTAATATTTCTTTAATGTCTTCATTATTTAAAATTTTTGTGTTGTGTTGATAGTATCAATAATGTTTTGTAAGCCAAATGTTAATAAACGTAAACGATGTTTTCGTAATGGCAATTCTTGATCGATAAAAATGTTTTTAAAATGATCGGAAAGTGATTTTATCTCTTTAAACAATTTGGAATTAATAATAAATTGTTGGTTATTGTTTTCAATTAAATCATTTATTTTATTCTGTATTTTAATGAAATCATCGTGATCCGGAGTTCCAGCTAACCATTTCCAAACAGTGTCCGTATATTTTTATCTTTTCTTACATATCCTGATTCTAGATTGATTATTTCTTTATAAAAACTTAAGTTAGTTACGTGGAATAAGTCAGCATATAATTCACATCCTTTTTGTCCTTGAACAGGAAGAACTCGTGATTGGAGTAATCAATTATTTCTGATGTGGTTATCATTACGAATGTTATTAGAAGTAATAAGAAATGCATTTTCTGTAATTCAATAAAAAAAATATTGTATTTGTTAAAACTTAATGTTGTCATTGTGAATAGTCCTGTTTCTATTATTGATTATAACTTTGTTAGGTAAGTTTTCCTTAACAACCTGTTTTTTGTATCTAGTTTTTAGCTTATTTCTTTCTCCGTGTTTTTTCTCATAAACAACTTGACCTATATGATATTCTTTTTCTTTACGACCTTCATTGTGTGTTACTAACATTTTTTCTTGTGTGTTCTTTAGAATTCTTGAAATGTTTTCGTGATCAACTTTATTATATAGAATATCAAAAGGTTTTTGGTTTGTTGTAGAATGAATGCTTTGATTGAATTCTTTTGCGGCTCTAATAATTATTTCATAATAGTCACTGAGATTAAATTCTTCCTTTATACAACGAGCTAATTCTGTTAATGTTGATGTGTAAATTCTCTCCTTCATTAGTTGGAATAGGAGCTTCCCCAATAGGGATTTTAATAGAATGCCGGTTGTATTTATTTTTGTTGCAAATTGTACAATTTTTTATGTATTCCTTTAATTTGATATATAAGTTTGGCCAATAAAATAATCTATTGATTTGTTTATAATTTTCGTCTAGTCCTCTGTGAGCCCGACTATGTGTTTCTTCTACTATGATAGCCTTATCTTCATTATTTTCCACGTCTTGTAGAAATATTTTAGTATAAAGAAATTTGTTGGTAAAGTTATTTTTTAATGGTAATTGAATATGATAAAGATCATATCAATGATTAATGAATTCCTACCGTTATGTTTGGTTTTAGATACTCCCTTAATATTTCTTTTAAGTTTTCTGGCGTATCATATTCAATTATATGTCTTGTCTTATCAAAAACATTCAATGACTCATGTATTGTATACCTCCCCTTTGTTAATAACAGTTGTTGTTGAAACTGATTTAACGGTTTTCGGGTCTCTGGTATTACATTTTCAAAGAATGCTGTGTATTTAGTAATATTATTATTTTTATTCGAGATAATGCGTCGGCTACGACATTAGTTGTTCCGGGTTTATATATTATTTTCGGGGTGATACTTTCTATAAGGGAGTACCATCTTTTCATTTCTACGTTCGGGTTTTCATCTGAGATAGTGAAAGATAAAGATTGATGGTCTGTTTGTATTTCTATACCAATTACACCATATAAGTAATTCCTGAGATTTTTAAGAGCCCAAACTATTGCCAACAATTCTTTTTTATTTGTGGCATAAAGTTGTTCGGTTTTATTTAAAGTTTTGGATATGAAAGTAATTGGTTTATTATCCTGTGATAAAACTGCTCCGATAGCTACATCTGATGCGTCTGTCGTTAAAGTGAATTTTTTGTTATAATCTGGCTAATTCCACTTGTGCTATTAAATTATCTTTAAGTTCTTTAAAAGCTTTAACAGCTGGGTCGTCTAACTGTATTGTAATTTTTGTAGACATTCTCCTAGAAATTTTTCCATTATCTCCTTCTAGGTATTTGGTTAAAGGTTTGGCAATTTTTGCATAATTTCGGACAAATTTACGGTAATAGCCGGTGAGGCCTAGAAAACTTCGAAGCTCTCTAATGTTTTGTGGAATCGGATACTTCATAATTGTGGAGATTTTCTCAGGATCTGTTTTAATTACATTGTGAGATACTATATAACCTAAAACTGCTGTTTCTAATTTAAAGAATTTAGATTTTTCTAGAGAAATTTTCATATTTGCTTGTTGTAAAATATTAATTATTTGAATTAAATCAGTATAATGTTGTTCAATTGTATTAGAAAAGATTATTATATCATCCATATAAACATGACAAGTTTTTCCGACTTGTTCTCTCAATATGTCTAGGGGCGTTTGTTAACCCAAAAGGCATACGTAAGAATTCAAATTTTCCGTTATTTATAGAGAAAGCTGTTTTTTCAATATCTGAATTTTTCATTAAAATTTGGTGGAATCCTGATTACAGATCAATTGTTGAGAAATATTTTGACTTCCCTAAGTTAGATAATATTACAGACGGATCTTGCATCGGATATCTGTCAGGTATTGTGCTTTCATTTAATTTTTTATAGTCAATAACTAATCCATGTTTTGGAGATCCATCTTCGTTTTGACCTTTTTTGCGCACTACTAAGACTGGTGAATTGTAGGGGCTTCTACTTGGTCTTATAATTTGTTCTTTTAGCATTCTATCGATTTCATTATTAACGAAATCTGAGACCGACATGGCATAAAATATCCTTATGCTTGCAATAAATTGCTCTGTCATTGACTGTATTTATTTCTCCTCGAATATCGGTACGAAAAGGAATTTGCGTATTTATTTTAGAATGTTCCTTTTCAATTTTATTCATAACTTTATTTTCAAAATCTTTTATTTGATTTGAAATTATATCAACGTGCAAACCCTGACAGAACTGTCGTCTGACCATCTCCCCCTGCTGTTTGTGCTGGATGAAGACGCTCAGCTTTTCAAAGGTGTCACTAAAATGCTGTCACCTACTGCAAATACTGTGGCCTTCAAGGAGCACATCGAGGCCACAGTTGATCTCAACATCCCCATTGACACATGCAGTAGTCTGGAAGCTTATGTAGATTACCTCGTAGCTACAATCGCGGAAGCAGCACGGAGGGCCACACCTCCCCCACATCAAGCTCGTCACACGACCGCAAGGAGGGCTCCCATCTTGAGCTTGGAGGCTAGGGAGCTGCTCTCCCACAAAAGGAGCCTCAGGAGACGGTATATCGCCACAGGAGATCCGAACATCAAGCAGCTATACTCTAGTACCACAAACAGACTGCATCGTTTGCTAGCCAGGACCCGACGAGATAATCTGGATACCCTGCTTGAGGGTATTGGCCCAGATAACAACAGCAACTTCTCGTTATGGAGGCTCACAAGAAATATCAAGAGGCAGCCGATGTTTCAATCTCCCATCCTGAGTCAAAGTGGCCTCTGGCTCAAGACGGACGATGAAAAAGCGAGGGCATTTGCTTTGCACCTGACCTCCACCTTCTTGCCCTTCAACCTAACAGACGACTCAAACCGCGTAGAAATCAATAATTTTCTGGACGCTCCGACTGTACCGGCTCGCCCCATTAGGCATACCACTCCGCAGGAAGTCATGATGCAGCTGAAGGCGCTACACATCAAGAAAACCCCTGGTTACGATAGCATCGACAACCGTGCTGCGAAGTCTCTGCCACGCAAAGGAGTCCTAGCCTTAGTAAAAATTTTTAATGCCATGCTAAGGCTAGGGCACTTTCCAAGGCAATGGAAGCGAGCACGTATCATTATGATACCTAAAGCCGGAAAGCCGCCAACGCAGATCGATGCATATCGCCCAATCAGCCTGCTATCAACATTCTCTAAGATTTTTGAGAGAATACTCTTAGCCCGCCTGATGGAACTGCCGCAAGTAGTGAACCATATACCTCCACACCAATTTGGTTTCAGGAAGTCCCACGGCTGCCCTGAACAAATACATCGACTGGTAAACCAGGTGACGCATGGCTTCGAGCACAAACTCTACACGGTCGGCGTCTTTCTAGACGTGAAGCAAGCGTTTGACAAGGTGTGGCATGAGGGCCTTCTATACAAGATGAAAACTCTCCTTCCTGCTCCCTACTATGCCATCCTGAGATCGTTCATCTCTAATCGGACGTTCGACGTTGCAGTGCGTGATGCTCGATCCAGCCTGGAGGAGATTCATGCAGGAGTTCCACAGGGAAGTGTTCTTGGGCCCTTCCTATACACCCTGTACACTGCTGACATGCCATCTCCCGCAAACAACGCCGAAGTCCCCCCGGCTCAGCTGCTCCTGGCCACTTACGCCGATGACACTGCCATGCTGGCGTCTCATCCTTCACTGCAAACTGCCTCCAACGCGGTCCAGGATTGGCTGCACGCAATCGAAAAATGGACTGCCAAATGGAATGTGGCCATTAACTCCTCAAAGTCAGCCTGTGTAACTTTTTCCCTGCGACCCGGAACCTGCACAGATCTGACCTTCAATGGAAGCCCTATCACCAATGCTAGATCGCACTGCTACCTAGGAGTTCATCTAGATCGGAGACTGACCTGGGGGGCCCACATCACGTCGGTCAAATCAAAGTCACTGGCGAAGCTAAAAAAGCTCGACTGGCTCTTCCACTCCAGCAAACTTCAAATGAGCTCTAAGGCTCTTTTAATCAAAGCCATTCTCGCTCCAACGTGGAGTTATGCCATCCAGGTGTGGGGAACTGCCGCCAAATCCCAGCTTAATAGGCTCCGTGTGGTCCAGTCAAGAGCTGCACGTCACGCATCTGGGCTCCCCTGGTACGTGACGAACATAGTCATCGAAAGAGATCTGAAAGTTACCCTTCTTGGGGATCAGATTAATTTCCACAGCAGCCGTTATGCCGACAGGCTTATGGCCCACCCGAACCGACTAGCAACTATCCTAGCTGATCCCATCTCTCTCCGAAGACTGAAGAGGGTACACCCCAGCGATCTCCTTACCCGGAGGATAACATAACATATTACATTTTCTTTTGTACTTTATAATTAAGATACCACTTGGTCTCATTTATCTTTATCACACATTAGGTTAAGTTCAGAGGAATTACTGAACGATTCCTTTTGAAATCTTAATAAATAGAATTAGTTACTCCAAAAAAAAAAAAAAAAAAAAAAAAAAAATTATTATTTAGGTTATGAATTTTTTCTTTGTCGGAAAACTCAACGACTGCGTGCTCGGTATTTGTGGATTCCAAGCTATTTGATTTAAGACTGACGGATTTATCATCGTCGTCTTGTTCAGGATTTTTCAATCCGAAACTGATATATTGTTTATTAGCGGATAAATCTACGCTGGCGTGCTCACGATTTTCAGATCCCGAACTATTAGTTTTATTAATGACGGATAATTCAACGTCGTCGTGCTCAGGATTCATTGATCCCAAGCTATATAAACTGCCTTCAGCAATTACCGTTTCGGTTTTATATACCTTTTGCTCATCTAAATATTTTTTAATTATATATTCTTTTAATGGAAGAATATTTTTTTCCTCCATTAAACACAAATCGTTTTTATCCTCGTCAAAATATTCGAGTTTCTCTTTATTTCCCTTATACTCCATGATTCCTTTCTCGATATCTAATTTAGCTCCAATCTTTCTTAACAAATTGAACCCAATTAATAGATCAGATTCTAAACTCTCAATTTCATAGAATAAATGTTTTTAACCAAATATATTTATCAAATTATAATATTTTATGATTGATTATCCATGAACTGTAGATACTCTTTTGTGTATTGATAATTCCCTTTTATTCTCATAAATACCCTTTTTTTTAAATAGCACGCGGTGGCTCCTGTATCTATTAATATTTTGAATTGTCTTTTAGTTTTTCTGTCTACCATTGTTACATGGGGCATTCCTCTGTAAGGTGCTGATCTAAAAAAATGGCCCTCGTTGATATTATTTACTCTCATTGTTTTTTGAGCTGGCTGGTTGACTGTTCCCGTTTTATCGCGGGGTGTGTTTCGGACTGATTTACATGAGCTGCGCAGCTCAAAGAAGCTGGGTTCGGAAAAATCGAATTTTTGAAATTTAAAAGCTGGAATCGTTTGCCCATTTTTTGCCCATGTTTGCCCACCAATTAGTTTTTTTTGCCCACGTCCAGTTTTTAAGATATGAGTTTTCGAAAAAGTTCAAAAATTTTCGAAGATCAAAAATTTCACTTTTTTCAAAAATTTTTTTTTTAATCGCAATAACTTTGTTTGCCCACGTTTGCCCACCCTTTAGAATTTTGAAATTTTCGAACATTTTCGAAGATCAAAAATTTCACTTTTCTCAATTTTTTTTTTTTAATCGCAATAACATCGTTTGCCCACGTTTGCCCACCCTTTAGAATTTTGAAAAAATTTATTCTTTAGAAAATAAAAGACATTCAAGTTTACCTCGGTCTACTTTGCCAAACCTTTAAAATTAGTTTATTTCGTTTGCCCACCCTTTAAAATTAGATTTTAACGTTTGCCCACCCTTCAAATTTATTTTTTTTCGGTTGCCCACTCTTAAAAATAAAAAATTTCGATTGCCCACCTCTTAAAACTAAAAAATTTCGTTTGCCCATCCTTTAAAATTAGTTTATTTCTTTTGCCCACCCTTCGAAATTAGTTTTTTTCGTTTGCCCACTCTTAAAAATAAAAAATTTCGATTGCCCACCTCTTAAAACTAAAAAATTTCGTTTGCCCATCCTTTAAAATTACTTTATTTCGTTTGCCCACCTTTCGAAATTAGTTTTTTTCGTTTGCCCATTCTTAAAAATAAAAAATTTCGATTACCCACCTCTTAAAACTAAAAAATTTCGTTTGCCCATCCTTTAAAATTAGTTTATTTCGTTTGCCCACCCTTCGAAATTAGTTTTTTTCGATTGCCCACCTCTTAAAACTAAAAAATTTCGTTTGCCCATCCTTTAAAATTAGTTTATTTCGTTTGCCCACCCTTCGAAATTAGTTTTTTTCGTTTGCCCACTCTTAAAAATAAAAAATTTCGTTTGCCCACCTTTTAAAACTAAAAAATTTCGTTTGCCCATCCTTTAAAATGGTATGTCCCTCAAAACGATGGTACTGATCCCCTTGGACTAGATGATCGCATCGTTTTGGATGCGACTGGTGCGCTTATTATATATGGGGTTTCGCTCCGCTTGCTAGTTGGTATATGGCCGTTCCTCCGTTCTCTCATCTCTTCCTTCGGTTGGTTTAGCTCAAATGCAAACTAATGAAGATCGTTCCGCATACTATAGGTTACTTGATAGCCATCATAGGATAGGTATGTTTAACATCATTTCAACCCATTCAATTGCATTAATCGTACTGTCATCACAGATATAACGGAGTAAAACTCGATGGGACCGGTCCCGTTGGATGAGAGGATTGCATCGTTTTGCCCGTTATCAGCATTTCGTTTGGTCTTGTCTAAATAAACGAAATTCATTGAACGCAAATTAGAAAAGTTTTTGATCTGGGTGGTTGGTTGTGTTAATCCTGCACTTCAGGAGGTCCTGGGGGGTCTTAGCCATCGTCCCAAACACGTCGACGCAGATGAACAATGTTTGGCAAACAACAAGCGCGGACCGATGCGCAAACTTATTTATAAAGAAATGTTGGCGGGTCGTGCAGCAAACCGAAGCTTCAAATACCCTAGCTTACATGGAAATTGTTCTGACTTAGGGTAGCACCTAATCTCAATGGTGCAGAGGAATTTGAGGGATAGTATTGGAAATAAGTAGTAAAGAACGGTAATTGGTTTAGCGGTGTGACCGTTTTTAGTCAAGTTATAACCATAAAATCTCGAGATGATCCCAAATTGGGTTTCCCTAGTCGTATTTGTAAAAAAAACATTGTCGTAGTTCCCATTTGGCAGACTTCGCCCAGCCGACCCAGGTTTGTTTTTTCCCATTATTTGTTCTTTCTTTGTGCATAACTGTAAGTTGGTCCTGGGCGATTGTCTTCCGTCTCCCTCTGTCTCAAATAGTTTTTTGGCGGGGGGTATGCGCACACGCATACATTGATATGCGCTGATTTCAGCATCCTTTCTGCGGAATGTCCATGTCCTGGCTTTTATTGGCATTCCACTGTCTCAAAACTTTCTGCTAAACGAGAAGGATCTTCGGGCATCAGACAGGATACCACCACTCATTTAATCCACAGGTTGAAATATATGAGCACATTACAAGCATTCTACTGCACACATTCGCTTAAATATTACTGCACCAGCGGGGTTTTATTAATTTATTTTTGCTTCATATTTAATTCTTGATGAAAATTAGTAGACATTCTTTTAGACGATAAAAAATCCCTTCGAAGCTTAAACGTTTTTAAAAAAGATAGTTTTTCTGAATTTTGATCAAAAAGTCATATGTATTTTGTCCATAAGTTTATTATTAATGACCCAAATAAGGAATGTCATACCTCGCTGAGGTATGTTCTGGTACGTTCCGGATGTGGTACATGTTCTGTTCGATTATGTTCTGTTCGATTTTGTTCTGTTCGAACATGTTCTGTTCGAACATGTTCTGTTCGAAGATATTCTGTTCGCATTACTTATCATGTGCTCTTTTAGATATTTTTAGTTTTTTCTCTAGATCTTATCGATATACAGTCCAATTCTACAACTAATTTTCCAAATTTTGAAATTTACAAATAGAAATTTTTTTTTTTTTTGATTATTACCATAACGATGCCACACTGCGGACCGCGTCCCAAAAAACCCGTGAATTCCTTCATAATGTGGATAAATTCCGCCGGGCGCACGTACATAAGAGCCATGCATCCTGGGCACTGATCCGGATCCGGATTTTTTGGGACGCGGTCCGCAGTGTGGCATCGTTATGGTAATAATCAAAAAAAAAAAAATTTCTATTTGTAAATTTCAAAATTTGGAAAATTAGTTGTAGAATTGGACTGTATATCGTTAAGATCTAGAGAAAAAACTAAAAATATCTAAAAGAGCACATAAGTAATGCGAAATGGAAGTGTTTGTGGGCAGTGAGATGTGGGCAGCCATGGTCGATGAGGAGAAGGTCGTGTGGCACGAGGCGGCACGCACGGCAATGGCCAATTACAAGAAGAAATCTTGTGCTGGGCAGATTGTAGGCTCCAGGGCCAGGTCCTAATAAAAATGAAATAAAGTTTAACAAGTGGAATTTGTTTAGGATCGGAAGTTTCTTACCAAAAGAACGGTTGCACGACATGTTTACTTCAAAAAGCTTTTAAACTAGCGATTTCCAAAGATTATGGCCCAAATATGGAATGTTATACCTTGTAGATGGCAACTGATCACATTGTCCTTGGATATAATTTCATCCAACAAACGGAGCTGTCAAAACCATGTACCTCAGCCCCACCCGAAATTTATTTAGTTTACTTTCAGAGCTCGTCTGAAACAGAACTCGTTCTGAGACGAAAAATCAAACAATTTCCAAATTATGCGGGGAGGAGATGCCGGCGAGGGGACCATTTCTAATTGGATTGGCTATCTGCAGGAAATCTGCATGCAGCGGCGATGGCCACTACCATCGTATGAAACGGTAGTGGGTCGGGCCCACGAGCGGGTAGTCTTTTGTTCGATATTGAACTTCCGCGAGATGGGCCGGGGCAGGACAAAGAAGAGAGCAAAGCGCTTGGCCGCCCAAAGAATGTGTGCGCGGCTTGCCCATCGATCCGGGCGAAAACAGCGACACTAATTTCCAAATTAGATTCGATGCAAGCTACTGTCCAACGGGACCGGTGCCATCGATTTGACTGCAATATGTGTAGTCCCGTTATCGAATTGTCAGATGCCAAAGGAGATGCGCATCACCAATTATCCAGCTGCGTTGCAAAATTTTTTGTAAGATTTCTGTGGCGGTTAATTTTTTTGTTAAATTTGTAGCTTACCAATTCCACAATTGTATATGTAAGCGGAGCTGCTAGGCGATTCCGGCAGATGCACGCCGATCAGCTGGTCGATGAGCGCACGGGCCGCCGCATTCTTGGCCGCCTTCTTCGAGCGTCCTGCACCGATGGCCGTAAAGAGCGTATCCCTGCCCCTAAAGGACTCGCGAATACGGATGGTCGGCTCATTTATGTCGACACGTTCATAGCCGAGAGTAATTTCCCGTCGGCTTAGCACCTCTCTTAGAAAGCTCTCCATTTCCACCGTCCCGCTGAAATTCTAAAAAGTACAAATGTACGATTTCTGTGTAGTTTTTCTTTTTTGTTTTGCTTGTAAAATTTGTAGCTTACAATTACAAAATAATTTGGAAATTGTTTGATTTTTCGTCTCAGAACGAGTTCTGTTTCAGACGAGCTCTGAAAGTAAACTGAATAAATTTCGGGTGGGGCTGGGGTACATGGTTTTGACAGCTCCGTTTGTTGGATGAAATTATATCCAAGGACAATGTGATCAGTTGCCATCTACAAGGTATAACATTCCATATTTGAGCCATTCCTTTCCATATTCTTCACTCCTAGTTACCAATACAAACCACCGCTATCACTTTTTGACGGACTTTGTTAAATAAATTTTAAAATATTTAAAAACCAAGAATTTCTACTTTTAAGTTTGAAATTTTAATGCGAGCTCAACGAGGCATGGCATTCTTTTACGGAAAATCAGGAGCCAACTTTTGTTAGCTGTAATTGGGCTACTAATGCTAACTTGGCTCATCACTGGCCGTCCCTCTCTTTCTCGTGCTATCGTAATTTGAGCTCTGGTTTCGGCTTAAGCCTTGTTTACCATTGCTGGTTCAGCGTATTTCAACCATATTTTAGTTGAAAAACCTTAAGCTTGCACATTTTCCCACACATTTTCAGAGTCACCATTTTATACTCCTTTTAACCAATACTGACCACCCCTTTCACTTTTAAACGGATTTTGTAAAATTAATTTTTGGCCAAATTTTCGCATTTTTTGTAAGGGGTACCATCATTAAAATTTGCGAAAAATTGAAACATATCAGAATTCCCAAACTTGAATGCAACTCGATTGGGATTTAAACAACAAACTCAGCGAGGTATGACATTCCTTATTTGGGTCATTAATAATAAACTTATGGACAAAATACATATGACTTTTAGATCAAAATTCAGAAAAACTATCTCTTTTAAAAAACGGTTAAGCTTCGATGGGATTTTTTATCGTCTAAAAGAATGTCTACTAATTTTCATCAAGAATTAATTATGAAGCAAAAATAAATTAATAAAACCCCGCTGGTGCAGTAATATTTAAGCGAATGTGTGCAGTAGAATGCTTGTAATGTGCTCATATATTTCAACCTGTGGATTAAATGAGTGGTGGTATCCTGTCTGATGCCCGAAGATCCTTCTCGTTTAGCAGAAAGTTTCGAGACAGTGGAATGCCAATAAAAGCCAGGACATGGACATTCCGCAGAAAGGATGCTGAAATCAGCGCATATCAATGTATGCGTGTGCGCATAAACTTTATGAATTATTGAATCTATGAAAATATGAACATCACGTACGCCCCCTCTCGCTCCCCCCGCCAAAAAACTATTTGAGACAGAGGGAGACGGAAGACAATCGCCCAGGACCAACTTACAGTTATGCACAAAGAAAGAACAAATAATGGGAAAAAACAAACCTGGGTCGGCTGGGCGAAGTCTGCCAAATGGGAACTACGACTATGTTTTTTTTACAAATACGACTAGGGAAACCCAATTTGGGATCATCTCGAGATTTTATTGTTATAACTTGACTAAAAACCAATTACCGTTCTCTACTACTTATTTCCAATACTATCCCTCAAATTCCTCTGCACCATTGAGATTAGGTGCTACCCTAAGTCAGAACAATTTCCATGTAAGCTAGGGTATTTGAAGCTTCGGTTTGCTGCACGACCCGCCAACATTTCTTTATAAATAAGTTTGCGCATCGGTCCGCGCTTGTTGTTTGCCAAACATTGTTCATCTGCGTCGACGTGTTTGGGACGATGGCTAAGACCCCCCAGGACCTCCTGAAGTGCAGGATTAACACAACCAACCACCCAGATCAAAAACTTTTCTAATTTGCGTTCAATGAATTTCGTTTATTTAGACAAGACCAAACGAAATGCTGATAACGGGCAAAACGATGCAATCCTCTCATCCAACGGGACCGGTCCCATCGAGTTTTACTCCGTTATATCTGTGATGACAGTACGATTAATGCAATTGAATGGGTTGAAATGATGTTAAACATACCTATCCTATGATGGCTATCAAGTAACCTATAGTATGCGGAACGATCTTCATTAGTTTGCATTTGAGCTGAACCAACCGAAGGAAGAGATGAGAGAACGGAGGAACGGCCATATACCAACTAGCAAGCGGAGCGAAACCCCATATATAATAAGCGCACCAGTCGCATCCAAAACGATGCGATCATCTAGTCCAAGGGGATCAGTACCATCGTTTTGAGGGACATACCATTTTAAAGGATGGGCAAACGAAATTTTTTAGTTTTAAAAGGTAGGCAATCGAAATTTTTTATTTTTAAGAGTGGGCAAACGAAAAAAACTAATTTCGAAGGGTGGGCAAACGAAATAAACTAATTTTAAAGGATGGGCAAATGAAATTTTTTAGTTTTAAGAGGTGGGCAATCGAAATTTTTTATTTTTAAGAGTGGGCAAACGAAAAAAACTAATTTCGAAGGGTGGGCAAACGAAATAAACTAATTTTAAAGGATGGGCAAACGAAATTTTTTAGTTTTAAGAGGTGGGCAATCGAAATTTTTTATTTTTAAGAGTGGGCAAACGAAAAAAACTAATTTCGAAGGGTGTGCAAACGAAATAAACTAATTTTAAAGGATGGGCAAACGAAATTTTTTAGTTTTAAGAGGTGGGCAATCGAAATTGTTTATTTTTAAGAGTGGGCAAACGAAAAAAACTAATTTCGAAGGGTGGGCAAACGTTAAAATCTAATTTTAAAGGGTGGGCAAACGAAATAAACTAATTTTAAAGGTTTGGCAAAGTAGACCGAGGTAATCTTGAATGTCTTTTATTTTCTAAAGAATAAATTTTTTCAAAATTCTAAAGGGTGGGCAAACGTGTGCAAACGATGTTATTGCGATTAAAAAAAAAAAAATTGAGAAAAGTGAAATTTTTGATCTTCGAAAATTTTTGAAAATTTCAAAATTCTAAAGGGTGGGCAAACGTGGGCAAACGAAGTTATTGCGATTAAAAAAAAAATTTTTGAAAAAAGTGAAATTTTTGATCTTCGAAAATTTTCGAACTTTTTCGTAAACTCATATCTCAAAAACTGGACGTGGGCAAAAAAACTAATTGGTGGGCAAACATGGGCAAAAAATGGGCAAACGATTCCAGCTTTTAAATTTCAAAAATTCGATTTTTCCGAACCCAGCTTCTTTGAGCTGAGCTGCGCTTGTGTTGTGTTTTTGCGCCGGGTATTGATTATAATTATTTCTTTGGAAATTATTATTAAAGTTGTGTCGGTTATTATTGTAATGCCACTGGTTGTTATTATTCCTAGGATGATTATAATTTTTATACGGACGATTTTCAACTCTTATGGAGCCGTCTACTTCCATAGGTTCTGGTGGTGGTTGAACTTTGGAATTATTATTAAAATTCCAATTGTTATTCGCTCCGAAGTTCCCGTTTTGCGGCCAAATATTATTTATCCTATTTGGTGTATTATTAATCTGTCTAGAGGCAAATCTAAGGTTGTTTCCTTGATTTTTGTTTTCATTCCTTGATTATAATTTATTGGGGTCTTCCTTCAATTTTTTATATAGCCCTTTTTTTTAAATTTGTTAGAATTTCTTTGGGTTTGTAGTTGAGTTCTGAATTTTTATTATTATTGTGTTCTCGTAATTTGTATTAAGTATTCAGTCCACCTTTTTATATTAAATTCTTAATTAATTGGATTATTGCATTAATTGATTTCCAATTAAGTTTTTCCACGATCACTTTCACAGTAATTAGATGTCGTTGGATTGTTGTGGATGTTTTAATTTTTCCACTAAAAATGTGTATTGTTGGCGGCGCGAGTTCCGTTTTATTTTTAACTTATTATCGTTAATATTTTTTTAGAACTTTTAAATACGCCGCCCCACGTTGGGCGCCAATTAAAATTGTTACTCTTTATTTATTTAAAAAAATAAATTTTATTTTTTATTATTTAATATTTATTTGGTGATAAACTTTTTCACTTATACTATTACGAGACACTTTGTTGGTAGCTTATCTTTAGCTTCGAGCTGTGGACGATCCCGTCCCGATTCAGACTGATCTTCAAATTCTAAGTCCTAATCCAATCAATTTGGGCCAGAAGCTTTTCTTTCGGAAAATTACCGAACTTTCGATAAAAGCTTTATGCTGGAATTATTCCACTGCATTGTGAAATTCAATTATGCTGATCGATGCAGTTTTTGATTGATGCGCAATAAGTCGGCCGTGGTTTGGTCTCCAAGCGGAAGCTGTGTTTACGTTAAGTTTGGGTTGCTTATGTTAGCGGGTAGCTGAGTGCTGGCAAGGGCAATGACAAAAACAAAGACAAAGAAAATGCCGACGAGATTGAGAATTGAAATTTGTTTATAAACTGTGGAAGGGAGCTATGTTCATGGGTTGGATAACTCTCCCCCTTCTAAAATGACGTATCCCGCTTCATTATTAATTTCGTTCAAACGCTCATTTAATTCTGTTCAAAATTCTACATCATTATTTGGTTTTTATGGTTCTGGCCGTTTTTGTTTGGTTACAAATATATAATATCTGAATTTTATTATTAATATAGTAATGAAATACAAAATGATTAAAATTAATAATATAAATGAAATTGAAATTTTACAATTGTAAATTTCAATAAATGGGTTTAAAATATTAATGTTGTCAAGAGAAAGATCTGAATTGTTAGATTTTATATATTCTGATATTTCTAGGTTTTTAAAGTGGTTGGTAGTTATGTACTCAAGTATTTTGTGTTCTGAATGGGTGTATGAAATATTATTTATTGTAGTTGTGCTGTTAAATGTTATTAAATATGACCCGTTTAAATGAGAATCGTTCACAATATTATTTCCATTTATTAGAATGACACCTTCTTGAATGATATCTATATTCTTATGTTTTTCTAGAATTTTAGTGCAAATTAATTTTTCTCCATTTAGTAAGCGGGTAAAACAAGTCTTATCTTTACTTATAATACAATAGTTGTTAAAAAGTTCGTTCTTAAAATTAGATATTTCATAAAAGGTATTTTCGCATTTTGCGACCTGTTTACTTATAAGTAATTTTCCATCATTATGTGAAATGGATCTGGCATAGTAAATCTCGCATCTGTTTGTTATAACGGGGTATTTGATATAAATTATTAAGAGTTCTTTATGCAATACAATTTTGAATATGGCGATGTCCATTAAGTCTGCAATAAGTACAGGTTGTTGTTCGTAATCTAATATTTCTTTAATGTCTTCATTATTTAAAATTTTTGTGTTGAATAAATCAATTTTGGCAAGTGTGATAGTATCAATAATGTTTTGTAAGCCAAATGTTAATAAACGTAAACGATGTTTACGTAATGGCAATTCTTGATCGATAAAAATGTTTTTAAAATGATCGGAAAGTGATTTTATCTCCTTAAACAATTTGGAATTAATAATAAATTGTTGGTTATTGTTTTCAATTAAATCATTTATTTTATTCTGTATTTTATTGAAATCGTGATCCGGAGTTCCAGCTAACCATTTCCAAACAGTGCCTAACTCATTTATTCCCCTTTTTGATCTAGTTGGTATCCGTTGTGACAAAATAAATTCTATTATCTGTATTTCGTAAGTAATTTCCCATTGTGTCCGTATATTTTTATCTTTTCTTACATATCCTGATTCTAGATTTATTTTTTCATTATAAAAACTCAAGTTAATTACGTGGAATAAGTCAGCATATAATTCATAGGTAAGGACATCCTTTTTGTCCTTGAACAGGAAGTACTCGTGATTGGAGTAATCAATTATTTATGATGTGGTTATCATTACGAATGTTATTAGAAGTAATAAGAAATGCATTTTCTGTAATTCAATAAAAAAAATATGGTATTTGTTTAAACTTAATGTTGTCTTTGTGAATAGTCCTGTTTCTATTATTGATTATAACTTTGTTAGGTAAGTTTTCCTTAACAACCTGTTTTTTGTATCTAGTTTTTAGCTTATTTCTTTCTCCGTGTTTTTTCTCATAAACAACTTGACCTATATGATATATTCTTTTTCTTTACGACCTTCATTGTGTGTTACTAACATTTTTTCTTGTGCGTTCTTTAGAATTCTTGAAATGTTTTCGTGATCAACTTTATTATATAGAATATCAAAAGTTTTTTGGTTTGTTGTAGAATGAATGCTTTGATTGAATTCTTTTGCGGCTCTAATAATTATTTCATAATAGTCACTGAGATTAAATTCTTCCTTTATACAACGAGCTAATTCTGTTAATGTTGAATGTGCCCTTTCTACTTGTCCGTTCGAGGTACTGTGTCTGGGGTCGGCGAAATGTAGAGTTAAATCACATCTTTGTGCAAAGGATTTAAATTGAGCAGAGGTGAAGCTCGGTTCATTATCAGTCATAATTACTTTGGCGTGGGGAAAATGTTGGAGTAATTCCATTACTTTATTCTCGATGTTTAGTTTATTTTGAATTTCTTTTACAAACAGGAATTTTGAATACGCGTCAATACAGGTCAAGAAAATAAGACTTTGCGCGAAATAAATGTCGATGTGTAAATTCTCTCCTTCCCTAATTGGGATTTTAATAGGATGCCGGTTGTATTTATTTTCGTTGCAAATTATACAATTTTTAATGTATTCCTTTAATTTGATATGTAAGTTTGGCCAATAAAATAATCTATTGATTTGTTTATAATTTTCGTCTAGTCCTCTGTGAGCACGACTATGTGTTTCTTCTCTTATGATAGCCTTCATTATTTTCCACGTCTTGTAGAAATATTTTAGTATAAAGAAATTTGTTGGTAAAGTTATTTTTTAATGGTAATTGAATATGATAAAGATCATATCAATGATTATCAATTCCTACCGTTATGTTTGGTTTTAGATACTCCCTTAATATTTCTTTTAAGTTTTCTGGCGTATCATATTCAATTATATGTCTTGTCTTATCAAAAACATTCAATGACTCATGTATTGTATACCTCCCTTTGTTAATAACAGTTGTTGTTGAAACTGATTTAACGGTTTTCGGGTCTCTGGTATTACATTTTCAAAACTACTTTCGGCAGAATGCTGTGTATTTAGTAATATTATTATTTTTATTCGAGATAATGCGTCGGCTACGACATTAGTTGTTCCGGGTTTATATATTATTTTCGGGGTGAAACTTTCTATAAGGGAGTACCATTTTTTCATTTCTACGTTCGGGTTTTTATCTGAGATAGTGAAAGATAAAGATTGATGGTCTGTTTGTATTTCTATACCAATTACACCATATAAGTAATTCCTGAGATTTTTAAGAGCCCAAACTATTGCCAAAAATTCTTTTTTATTTGTGGCATAAAGTTGTTCGGTTTTATTTAAAGTTTTGGATATGAAAGTAATTGGTTTATTATCCTGTGATAAAACTGCTCCGATAGCTACATCTGATGCGTCTGTCGTTAAAGTGAATTTTTTGTTATAATCTGGTTGAACTAATTCCACTTGTGCTATTAAATTATCTTTAAGTTCTTTAAAAGCTTTAACAGCTGGGTCGTCTAACTGTATTGTAATTTTTGTAGACATTCTCCTAGAAATTTTTCCATTATCTCCTTCTAGGTATTTGGTTAAAGGTTTGGCAATTTTTGCATAATTTCGGACAAATTTACGGTAATAGCCGGTGAGGCCTAGAAAACTTCGAAGCTCTCTAATGTTTTGTGGAATCGGATACTTCATAATTGTGGAGATTTTCTCAGGATCTGTTTTAATTACATTGTGAGATACTATATAACCTAAAAATGCTGTTTCTAATTTAAAGAATTTAGATTTTTGTAGAGAAATTTTCATATTTGCTTGTTGTAAAATATTAATTATTTGAATTAAATCAGTATAATGTTGTTCAATTGTATTAGAAAAGATTATTATATCATCCATATAAACATGACAAGTTTTTCCGACTTGTTCTCTCAATATGTCTAGGGGCGTTTGTTAACCCAAACGGCATACGTAAGAATTCAAATTTTCCGTTATTTATAGAGAAAGCTGTTTTTTCAATATCTGAATTTTTCATTAAAATTTTGTGGAATCCTGATTACAGATCAATTGTTGAGAAATATTTTGACTTCCCTAAGTTAGATAATATTACAGACGGATCTTGCATCGGATATCTGTCAGGTATTGTGATTTCATTTCATTTTTTTTAGGCAATAACTAATCCATGTTTTGGAGATCCATCTTCGTTTTGACCTTTTTTGGGCACTACTAAGACTGGTGAATTGTAGGGGCTTCTACTTGGTCTTATAATTTGTTCTTTTAGCATTCTATCGATTTCATTATTAACGAAATCTGAGACCGACATGGCATAAGGATATTGCTTGCAATAAATTGCTCTGTCATTGACTGTATTTATTTCTCCTCGAATATCGGTACGAAAAGGAATTTGCGTATTTATTTTAGAATGCTCCTTTTCAATTTTATTCATAACTTTATTTTCAAAATCTTTTATTTGATTTGAAATTATATTTAGGTTATGAATTTTTTCTTTGTCGGAAAACTCAACGACTGCGTGCTCGGTATTTGTGGATTCCAAGCTATTTGATTTAAGACTGACGGAATTATCATCGTCGTCTTGTTTAGGATTTTTCAATCCGAAACTGATATATTGTTTATTAGCGGATAAATCTACGCTGGCGTGCTCACGATTTTCAGATCCCGAACTATTAGTTTTATTAATGACGGATAATTCAACGTCGTCGTGCTCAGGATTCATTGATCCCAAGCTATATAAACTGCCTTCAGCAATTACCGTTTCGGTTTTATATACCTTTTGCTCATCTAAATATTTTTTAATTATATATTCTTTTAATGGAAGAATATTTTTTTCCTCAATTAAACACAAATCGTTTTTATCCTCGTCAAAATATTCGAATTTCTCTTTATTTCCCTTATACTCCATGATTCCTTTCTCGATATCTAATTTAGCTCCAATCTTTCTTAACAAATTGATTCTAAACTCTCAATTTCATAGAATAAATGTTTTTAACCAAATATATTTATCAAATTATAATATTTTATGATTGATTATCCATGAACTGTAGATACTCTTTTGTGTATTGATAATTCCCTTTTATTCTCATAAATACCTTTTTTTTTAAATAGCACGCGGTGGCTCCTGTATCTATTAATATTTTGAATTGTCTTTTAGTTTTTCTGTCTACCATTGTTACATGGGGCATTCCTCTTTTTGATCTAGTTGGTATCCGTTGTGACAAAATAAATTCTATTATCTGTATTTCGTAAGTAATTTCCCATTGTGTCCGTATATTTTTATCTTTTCTTACATATCCTGATTCTAGATTTATTTTTTCATTATAAAAACTCAAGTTAATTACGTGGAATAAGTCAGCATATAATTCATAGGTAAGGACATCCTTTTTGTCCTTGAACAGGAAGAACTCGTGATTGGAGTAATCAATTATTTATGATGTGGTTATCATTACGAATGTTATTAGAAGTAATAAGAAATGCATTTTCTGTAATTCAATAAAAAAAATATGGTATTTGTTAAAACTTAATGTTGTCTTTGTGAATAGTCCTGTTTCTATTATTGATTATAACTTTGTTAGGTAAGTTTTCCTTAACAACCTGTTTTTTGTATCTAGTTTTTAGCTTATTTCTTTCTCCGTGTTTTTTCTCATAAACAACTTGACCTATATGATATATTCTTTTTCTTTACGACCTTCATTGTGTGTTACTAACATTTTTTCTTGTGCGTTCTTTAGAATTCTTGAAATGTTTTCGTGATCAACTTTATTATATAGAATATCAAAAGTTTTTTGGTTTGTTGTAGAATGAATGCTTTGATTGAATTCTTTTGCGGCTCTAATAATTATTTCATAATAGTCACTGAGATTAAATTCTTCCTTTATACAACGAGCTAATTCTGTTAATGTTGAATGTGCCCTTTCTACTTGTCCGTTCGAGGTACTGTGTCTGGGGTCGGCGAAATGTAGAGTTAAATCACATCTTTGTGCAAAGGATTTAAATTGAGCAGAGGTGAAGCTCGGTTCATTATCAGTCATAATTACTTTGGCGTGGGGAAAATGTTGGAGTAATTCCATTACTTTATTCTCGATGTTTAGTTTATTTTGAATTTCTTTTACAAACAGGAATTTTGAATACGCGTCAATACAGGTCAAGAAAATAAGACTTTGCGCGAAATAAATGTCGATGTGTAAATTCTCTCCTTCATTAGTTGGAATAGGAGCTTCCCCAATTGGGATTTTAATAGGATGCCGGTTGTATTTATTTTCGTTGCAAATTATACAATTTTTAATGTATTCCTTTAATTTGATATATAAGTTTGGCCAATAAAATAATCTATTGATTTGTTTATAATTTTCGTCTAGTCCTCTGTGAGCACGACTATGTGTTTCTTCTCTTATGATAGCCTTCATTATTTTCCACGTCTTGTAGAAATATTTTAGTATAAAGAAATTTGTTGGTAAAGTTATTTTTTAATGGTAATTGAATATGATAAAGATCATATCAATGATTATCAATTCCTACCGTTATGTTTGGTTTTAGATACTCCCTTAATATTTCTTTTAAGTTTTCTGGCGTATCATATTCAATTATATGTCTTGTCTTATCAAAAACATTCAATGACTCATGTATTGTATACCTCCCCTTTGTTAATAACAGTTGTTGTTGAAACTGATTTAACGGTTTTCGGGTCTCTGGTATTACATTTTCAAAACTACTTTCGGCAGAATGCTGTGTATTTAGTAATATTATTATTTTTATTCGAGATAATGCGTCGGCTACGACATTAGTTGTTCCGGGTTTATATATTATTTTCGGGGTGAAACTTTCTATAAGGGAGTACCATTTTTTCATTTTTACGTTCGGGTTTTTATCTGAGATAGTGAAAGATAAAGATTGATGGTCTGTTTGTATTTCTATACCAATTACACCATATAAGTAATTCCTGAGATTTTTAAGAGCCCAAACTATTGCCAAAAATTCTTTTTTATTTGTGGCATAAAGTTGTTCGGTTTTATTTAAAGTTTTGGATATGAAAGTAATTGGTTTATTATCCTGTGATAAAACTGCTCCGATAGCTACATCTGATGCGTCTGTCGTTAAAGTGAATTTTTTGTTATAATCTGGTTGAACTAATTCCACTTGTGCTATTAAATTATCTTTAAGTTCTTTAAAAGCTTTAACAGCTGGGTCGTCTAACTATATTGTAATTTTTGTAGACATTCTCCTAGAAATTTTTCCATTACCTCCTTCTAGGTATTTGGTTAAAGGTTTGGCAATTTTTGCATAATTTCGGACAAATTTACGGTAATAGCCGGTGAGGCCTAGAAAACTTCGAAGCTCTCTAATGTTTTGTGGAATCGGATACTTCATAATTGTGGAGATTTTCTCAGGATCTGTTTTAATTACATTGTGAGATACTATATAACCTAAAAATGCTGTTTCTAATTTAAAGAATTTAGATTTTTGTAGAGAAATTTTCATATTTGCTTGTTGTAAAATATTAATTATTTGAATTAAATCAGTATAACGTTGTTCAATTGTATTAGAAAAGATTATTATATCATCCATATAAACATGATAAGTTTTTCCGACTTGTTCTCTCAATATGTCTAGGGCGTTTGTTAACCCAAAAGGCATACGTAAGAATTCAAATTTTCCGTTATTTATAGAGAAAGCTGTTTTTTCAATATCTGAATTTTTCATTAAAATTTTGTGGAATCCTGATTACAGATCAATTGTTGAGAAATATTTTGACTTCCCTAAGTTTACAGACGGATCTTGCATCGGATATCTGTCAGGTATGGTGATTTCATTTAATTTTTTATAGTCAATAACTAATCCATGTTTTGGAGATCCATCTTCGTTTTGACCTTTTTTGGGCACTACTAAGACTGGTGAATTGTAGGGGCTTCTACTTGGTCTTATAATTTGTTCTTTTAGCATTCTATCGATTTCATTATTAACGAAATCTGAGACCGACATGGCATAAGGATATTGCTTGCAATAAATTGCTCTGTCATTGACTGTATTTATTTCTCCTCGAATATCGGTACGAAAAGGAATTTGCGTATTTATTTTAGAATGCTCCTTTTCAATTTTATTCATAAATTTATTTTCAAAATCTTTTATTTGATTTGAAATTATATTTAGGTTATGAATTTTTTCTTTGTCGGAAAACTCAACGACTGCGTGCTCGGTATTTGTGGATTCCAAGCTATTTGATTTAAGACTGACGGAATTATCATCGTCGTCTTGTTTAGGATTTTTCAATCCGAAACTGATATATTGTTTATTAGCGGATAAATCTACGCTGGCGTGCTCACGATTTTCAGATCCCGAACTATTAGTTTTATTAATGACGGATAATTCAACGTCGTCGTGCTCAGGATTCATTGATCCCAAGCTATATAAACTGCCTTCAGCAATTACCGTTTCGGTTTTATATACCTTTTGCTCATCTAAATATTTTTTAATTATATATTCTTTTAATGGAAGAATATTTTTTTCCTCAATTAAACACAAATCGTTTTTATCCTCGTCAAAATATTCGAATTTCTCTTTATTTCCCCTACTCCATGATTCCTTTCTCGATATCTAATTTAGCTCCAATCTTTCTTAACAAATTGAACCCAATTAATAGATCAGATTCTAAACTCTCAATTTCATAGAATAAATGTTTTTAACCAAATATATTTATCAAATTATAATATTTTATGATTCATTATCCATGAACTGTAGATACTCTTTTGTGTATTGATAATTCCCTTTTATTCTCATAAATACCCTTTTTTTTAAATAGCACGCGGTGGCTCCTGTATCTATTAATATTTTGAATTGTCTTTTAGTTTTTCTGTTTACCATTGTTACATGGGGCATTCCTCTGTAAGGTGCTGATCTAAAAAAATGGCCCTCGTTGATATTATTTACTCTCATTGTTTTTTGAGCTGGCTGGTTGACTGTTCCCGTTTTATCGCGGGGTGTGTTTCGGACTGATTTACATGAGCTGCGCTTGTGTTGTGTTTTTGCGCCGGGTATTGATTATAATTATTTCTTTGGAAATTATTATTAAAGTTGTGTTGGTTATTATTATAATTTCACTGGTTGTTATTATACCTAGGATGATTATAATTTTTATACGGACGATTTTTAACTCTTATGGAGCCGTCTACTTCCATAGGTTCTGGTGGTGGTTGAACTTTGGAATTATTATTAAAATTCCAATTGTTATTCGCTCCGAAGTTACCGTTTTGCGGCCAATTATTATTTATCCTATTTGGTGTATTATTAATCAGTCTAGAGGCAAATCTAAGGTTGTTTCCTTGATTTTTGTTTTCATTCCTAAATCCATTATACCTATTAGCAAATTGAGCTCTAAAGTTGTTAGACTCTAATTCCTGACACTTTGCCAAAGCATTTGGCAAGTCTGGTGGGTTAAGAGAGAAAAGTGTTTCTGAGATTGAACCGTTTAATCCAGAAATAAAATTTCTTAGAGCGTTGCTCCTAATTGTTTTATTTGTTTCCTTGGTTATAAGGCTGTCCTTTCCATGAGTCATTATAGTTTTATTTATGAGTAACGTCATTTTCTTGTTTACTTCGTTGTAGAATTCTGTAATGGTCATGCGTCCCTGTCTTAAGATGCTTAATTCTGATTCGAGTATATGGATTGGTCTTTTATCGTTATAAATAAAATCCAATCTGGAAAGAATTGCTTGAAAGTTTAAAACGGTACCATGGTTGGTTAGAGCATCGTGTGCTGCTCCCATCATTTTATTACGTAAAATTGTTAAAGCGATAAAATATTGTTCACTTTCAATTTTATATAGACTCATTGCGGATTCCGACGTTTCTCTCTAGCCTACATATTGGGTTATTTCACCTGTGAACTTTGGTAAGGATTTAATTACCTCTAATGTAGTTTCGCATTTTATGGTTCGGTCAATTGTTTGGATCTTATAGTCTTCTACCTCATTTTTGTTAGCGGTTAACTGCTCTTCTAACCCTTCAAGTTTTCTGGTTACTTCACTCAACTGTACATTTATTAATCGGTTTATTAATTCCATTGTCAGATTGCTGGCGCTGCATATCCCGCCCGCAGAAAGGGTTTATACTGTACCTCCGGTTGCAATTCTTAAATTTAAATTATCAAAACTATTTATCAAATCTTCCAGATTGTTTCAATTAAATTGATATTGTAATATTTAATTTTAATGTAGTATTCTCTGTATCTTAATCTTAATTTTTTTAAATTTTATTTAAAGACTTAGTGTTGATTTTATCTGCTCAAGATACTTTCCGTGGGAGTTCTTCCTTCAGCGTAGTTGGTGGAGGGTAGGGGTTTCCTTCAATTGGTTGGTCTTAATAATTCTTTGTTGGAGTCTTCCTTCAACTGGGTCGTCTTGATTATAATTTATTGGGGTCTTCCTTCAATTTTTTATATAGCCATTTTTTTTTAAATTTGTTTGAATTTCTTTGGGTTTGTAGTTGAGTTCTGAATTTTTATTATTATTGTGTTCTCGTAATTTGTATTAAGTATTCAGTCCACCTTTTTATATTAAATTCTTAATTGGATTATTGCATTAATTGATTTCCAATTAAGTTTTTGCACGATCACTTTCACAGTAGTTAGATGTCGTGGGATTGTTGTGGATGTTTTAATTTTTCCACTAAAAATGTGGATTGTTGGCGGCGCGAGTTCCGTTTTATTTTTAACTTATTATCGTTAATATTTATTTAGAACTTTTAAATACGCCGCCCCACGTTGGGCGCCAATTAAAATTGTTACTCTTTATTTATTTAAAAAAATAAATTTTATTTTTTATTATTTAATATTTATTTGGTGATAAACTTTTTCACTTATACTATTACGAGACACTTTGTTGGTAGCTTATCTTTAGCTTCGAGCTGTTGACGATCTCGTCCCGATTCAGACTGATCTTCAAATTCTAAGTCCTAATCCAATCAACCTGGGCCAGAAGCTTTTCTTTCGGAAAATGACCGAACTTTCGATAAAAGCTTTATGCTGGAAGTATTCCACGCATTGTGAAATTCAATTATGCTGATCGATGCAGTTTTTGATTGATGCGCAATAAGTCGGCCGTGGTTTGGTCTCCAAGCGGAAGCTGTGTTTACGTTAAGTTTGGGTTGCTTATGTTAGCGGGTAGCTGAGTGCTGGCAAGGGCAATGACAAAAACAAAGACAAAGGAAATGCCGACGAGATTGAGAATTGAAATTTGTTTATAAACTGTGGAAGGGATCTATGTTCATAAGTTGGATAACTCTCCCCCTTCTAAAATGACGCATCCCGCTTCATTATTAATTTCGTTCAAACGCTCATTTAATTCTGTTAAAAATTCTACATCATTATTTGGTTTTTCTGGTTCTGGCCGTTTTTGTTTGGTTACAAATATATAATATCTGAATTTTATTATTAATATAGTAATGAAATACAAAATGATTAAAATTAATAATATAAATGAAATTGAAATTTTACAATTGTAAATTTCAATAAATGGGTTTAAAATATTAATCTTGTCAAGAGAAAGATCTGAATTGTTAGATTTTATATATTCTGATATTTCTAGGTTTTTAAAGTGGTTGGTAGTTATGTACTCAAGTATTTTGTTTTCTGAATGGGTGTATGAAATATAATTTATTGTAGTTGTGCTGTTAAATGTTATTAAATATGACCCGTTTAAATGAGAATAGTTCACAATATTATTTCCATTTATTAGAATGACACCTTCTTGAATGATATCTATATTCTTATGTTTTTCTAGAATTTTAGTGCAAATTAATTTTTCTCCATTTAGTAAGCGGGTAAAACAAGTCTTATCTTTACTTATAATACAATAGTTGTTAAAAAGTTCGTTCTTAAAATTAGATATTTCATAAAAGGTATTTTCGCATTTTGCGACCTGTTTACTTATAAGTAATTTTCCATCATTATGTGAAATGGATCTGGCATAGTAAATCTCGCATCTGTTTGTTATAACGGGGTATTTGATATAAATTATTAAGAGTTCTTTATGCAATACAATTTTGAATATGGCGATGTCCATTAAGTCTGCAATAAGTACAGGTTGTTGTTCGTAATCTAATATTTCTTTAATGTCTTCATTATTTAAAATTTTTGTGTTGAATAAATCAATTTTGGCCACTGTGATAGTATCAATAATGTTTTGTAAGCCAAATGTTAATAAACGTAAACGATGTTTTCTTAATGGCAATTCTTGGTCGATAAAAATGTTTTTAAAATGATCGGAAAGTGATTTTATCTCTTTAAACAATTTGGAATTAATAATAAATTGTTGGTTTTTGTTTTTAATTAAATCATTTATTTTATTCTGTATTTTAATGAAATCATCGTGATCCGGAGTTCCAGCTAACCATTTCCAAACAGTGTCCGTATATTTTTATCTTTTCTTACATATCCTGATTCTAGATTGATTATTTCTTTATAAAAACTTAAGTTAGTTACGTGGAATAAGTCAGCATATAATTCATAGGTAAGGACATCCTTTTTGTCCTTGAACAGGAAGAACTCGTGATTGGAGTAATCAATTATTTCTGATGTGGTTATCATTACGAATGTTATTAGAAGTAATAAGAAATGCATTTTCTGTAATTCAATAAAAAAAATATGGTATTTGTTAAAACTTAATGTTGTCATTGTGAATAGTCCTGTTTCTATTATTGATTATAACTTTGTTAGGTAAGTTTTCCTTAACAACCTGTTTTTTGTATCTAGTTTTTAGCTTATTTCTTTCTCCGTGTTTTTTCTCATAAACAACTTGACCTATATGATATTCTTTTTCTTTACGACCTTCATTGTGTGTTACTAACATTTTTTCTTGTGCGTTCTTTAGAATTCTTGAAATGTTTTCGTGATCAACTTTATTATATAGAATATCAAAAGTTTTTGGTTTGTTGTAGAATGAATGCTTTGATTGAATTCTTTTGCGGCTCTAATAATTATTTTATAATAGTCACTGAGATTAAATTCTTCCTTTATACAACGAGCTAATTCTGTTAATGTTGAATGTGCCCTTTCTACTTGTCCGTTCGAGGTACTGTGTCTGGGGTCGGCGAAATGTAGAGTTAAACCACATCTTTGTGCAAAGGATTTAAATTGAGCAGAGGTGAAGCTCGGTTCATTATCAGTCATAATTACTTTGGCGTGGGGAAAATGTTGGAGTAATTCCATTACTTTATTCTCGATATTTAGTTTATTTTGAATTTCTTTTACAAACAGGAATTTTGAATACGCGTCAATACAGGTCAAGAAAATAAGACTTTGCGCGAAATAAATGTCGATGTGTAAATTCTCTCCTTCATTAGTTGGAATAGGAGCTTCCCCAATTGGGATTTTAATAGGATGCCGGTTGTATTTATTTTCGTTGCAAATTATACAATTTTTAATGTATTCCTTTAATTTGATATATAAGTTTGGCCAATAAAATAATCTATTGATTTGTTTATAATTTTCGTCTAGTCCTCTGTGAGCACGACTATGTGTTTCTTCTCTTATGATAGCCTTCATTATTTTCCACGTCTTGTAGAAATATTTTGGTAAAGTTGTTGGTAAAGTTATTTTTTAATGGTAATTGAATATGATAAAGATCTTCTAAAGTGCAATGAATTCCTACCGTTATGTTTGGTTTTAGATACTCCCTTAATATTTCTATTAAGTTTTGTGGCGTATCATATTCAATTATATGTCTTGTCTTATCAAAAACCTTTAATGACTCATGTATTGTATACCTCCCCGTTTTATTTAAAGTTTTGGATATAAAAGTAATTGGTTTATTATCCTGTGATAAAACTGCTCCGATAGCTACATCTGATGCGTCTGTCGTTAAAGTGAATTTTTTGTTATAATCTGGTTGAACTAATTCCACTTGTGCTATTAAATTATCTTTAAGTTCTTTAAAGCTTTAACAGCTGGGTCGTCTAACTGTATTGTAATTTTTGTAGACATTCTCCTAGAAATTTTTCCATTATCTCCTCCTAGGTATTTGGTTAAAGGTTTGGCAATTTTTGCATAATTTCGGACCAATTTACGATAATAGCCGGTGAGGCCTAGAAAACTTCGAAGCTCTCTAATGCTTTGTGGAATCGGATACTTCATAATTGTGGACATTTTCTCAGGATCTGTTTTAATTACATTGTGAGATACTATATAACTTAAAAATGCTGTTTCTATTTTAAAGAATTTAGATTTTTCTAGAGAAATTTTCATATTTGCTTGTTGTAAAATATTAATTATTTGAATTAAATCAGTATAATGTTGTTAAATTTTATTAGAAAAGATTATTATATCATCCATATAAACATGACAAGTTTTTCCGACTTGTTCTCTCAATATGTCATCCATTACTCTTTGAAATATTCTAGGGGCGTTTGTTAACCCAAATGGCATACGTAAGAATTCAAATTTTCCGTTATTTATAGAGAAACTGTTTTTTCAATATCTGAATTTTTCATTAATATTTGGTGGAATCCTGATTCCAAATCAATTGTTGAGAAATATTTTGACTTCCCTAAGTTAGATAATATTACAGACGGATCTTGCATCAGATATCAGTCAGGTATTGTGCTTTCATTTAATTTTTTATAGTCAATAACTAATCTATGTTTTGGAGATCCATCTTCGTTTTGACCTTTTTTGGGCACTACTAAGACTGGTGAATTGTAGGGGCTTCTACTTGGTCTTATATCGGTACGAAAAGGAATTTGCGTATTTATTTTAGAATGCTCCTTTTCAATTTTATTCATAACTTTTTCAAATTCTTTTATTTGATTTGAAATTATATTTAGGTTATGAATTTTTTCTTTGTCGGAAAACTCAACGACTGCGTGCTCGGTATTTGTGGATTCCAAGCTATTTGATTTAAGACTGACGGAATTATCATCGTCGTCTTGTTCAGGATTTTTCAATCCGAAACTGATATATTGTTTATTAGCGGATAAATCTACGCTGGCGTGCTCAGGATTTTCAGATCCCGAACTATTAGTTTTATTATTGACAGATAATTCAACGTCGTCGTGCTCAGGATTCATTGATCCCAAGCTATATAAACTGCCTTCAGCAATTACCGTTTCGGTTTTATATACCTTTTGCTCATCTAAATATTTTTTGAATATATATTCTTTTAATGGAAGAATATTTTTTCCTCAATTAAACACAAATCGTTTTTATCCTCGTCAAAATATTCGAGTTTCTCTTTATTTCCCTTATACTCCACGATTCCTTTCTCGATATCTAATTTAGCTCAAATCTTTCAGATTCTAGATTCCAATCAGATTCCAATCTCATCAGATTCTAAACCCTCAATTTTATGGAATAAATGTTGTTCCCCAAATATATTTATCAAATGATAATATTTTATGATTGAATATTCATGAACTGTAGATACTCTTTTGTGTATTGATTCATCTGTAAGGTGCTGATCTAAAAAAAGGCCCTCGTTGATATTATTTACTCTCATTGTTTTTTGAGCTGGCTGGTTGACTGTTCCCGTTGATTCCCGTTTTATCGGGGGGTGTGTTTCGGACTGATTTACATGACCTGCGCTTGTGTTGTGTTTTTGCGCTGGGTATTGATTATAATTATTTCTTTGGAAATTATTATTAAAGTTGTGTCGGTTATTATTGTAATGCCACTGGTTGTTATTATTCCTAGGATGATTATAATTTTTATACGGACGATTTTCAACTCTTATGGAGCCGTCTACTTCCATAGGTTCTGGTGGTGGTTGAACTTTGGAATTATTATTAAAATTCCAATTGTTATTCGCTCCGAAGTTCCCGTTTTGCGGCCAATTATTATTTATCCTATTTGGTGTATTATTAATCTGTCTAGAGGCAAATCTAAGGTTGTTTCCTTGATTTTTGTTTTCATTCCTTGATTATAATTTATTGGGGTCTTCCTTCAATTTTTTATATAGCCCTTTTTTTTTTAAATTTGTTAGAATTTCTTTGGGTTTGTAGTTGAGTTCTGAATTTTTATTATTATTGTGTTCTCGTAATTTGTATTAAGTATTCAGTCCACCTTTTTATATTAAATTCTTAATTGGATTATTGCATTAATTGATTTCCAATTAAGTTTTTCCACGATCACTTTCACAGTAGTTAGATGTCGTTGGATTGTTGTGGATGTTTTAATTTTTCCACTAAAAATGTGTATTGTTGGCGGCGCGAGTTCCGTTTTATTTTTAACTTATTATCGTTAATATTTTTTTAGAACTTTTAAATACGCCGCCCCACGTTGGGCGCCAATTAAAATTGTTACTCTTTATTTATTTAAAAAAATAAATTTTATTTTTTATTATTTAATATTTATTTGGTGATAAACTTTTTCACTTATACTATTACGAGACACTTTGTTGGTAGCTTATCTTTAGCTTCGAGCTGTTGACGATCTCGTCCCGATTCAGACTGATCTTAAAATTCTAAGTCCTAATCCAATCAACCTGGGCCAGAAGCTTTTCTTTCGGAAAATGACCGAACTTTCGATAAAAGCTTTATGCTGGAAGTATTCCACGCATTGTGAAATTCAATTATGCTGATCGATGCAGTTTTTGATTGATGCGCAATAAGTCGGCCGTGGTTTGGTCTCCAAGCGGAAGCTGTGTTTACGTTAAGTTTGGGTTGCTTATGTTAGCGGGTAGCTGAGTGCTGGCAAGGGCAATGACAAAAACAAAGACAAAGGAAATGCCGACGAGATTGAGAATTGAAATTTGTTTATAAACTGTGGAAGGGGGAGCTATGTTCATGGGTTGGATAACTCTCCCCCTTCTAAAATTAATTCATTATTAATTTCGTTCAAACGCTCATTTAATTCTGTTAAAAATTCTACATCATTATTAGGTTTTTCTGGTTCTGGCCGTTTTTGTTTGGTTACAAATATATAATATCTGAATTTTATTATTAATATAGTAATGAAATACAAAATGATTAAAATTAATAATATAAATGAAATATATAATATAAATGAAATTGGTTGTTATTATTCCTAGGATGATTATAATTTTTATGCGGACGATTTTGAACTCTTATGGAGCCGTCCACTTCCATAGGTTCTGGTGGTGGTTGAACTTTGGAATTATTATTAAAATTCCAATTGTTATTCGCTCCGAAGTTCCCGTTTTGCGGCCAATTATTATTTATCCTATTTGGTGTATTATTAATCTGTCTAGAGGCAAATCTAAGGTTGTTTCCTTGATTTTTGTTTTCATTCCTAAATCCATTATACCTATTTGCAAATTGAGCTCTAAAGTTGTTAGACTCTAATTCCTGACACTTTGCCAAAGCATTTGGCAAGTCTGGTGGGTTAAGAGAGAAGAGTGTTTCTTAGATTAAACCGTTTAATCCAGAAATAAAAATTCTTAGAGCGTTGTTTTATTTGTTTCCTTGGTTATAAGGCTGTCCTTTCCATAAGTCATTATAGTTTTATTTATGAGTAACGTCATTTTCTTGTTTACTTCGTTGTAGAATTCTGTAATGGTCATGCGTCCCTGTCTTAAGATGCTTAATTCTGATTCGAGTATATGGATTGGTCTTTTATCGTTATAAATAAAATCCAATCTGGAAAGAATTGCTTGAAAGTTTGAAACGGTACCATGATTGGTTAGAGCATCGTGTGCTGCTCCCATGATTTTATTACGTAAAATTGTTAAAGCGATAAAATATTGTTCACTTTCAATTTTATATAGACTCATTGCGGATTCCGCCGCTTCTCTCTAGCCTACATATTGGGTTATTTCACCTGTGAACTTTGGTAAGGATTTAATTACCTCTAATGTAGTTTCGCATTTTATGGTTCGGTCAATTGTTTGGATCTTATAGTCTTCTACCTCATTTTTGTTAGCGGTTAACTGCTCTTCTAACCCTTCAAGTTTTCTGGTTACTTCACTCAACTGTACATTTATTAATCGGTTTATTAATTCCATTGTCAGATTGCTGGCGCTGCATATCCCGCCCGCAGAAAGGGTTGATACTGTACCTCCGGTTGCAATTCTTAAATTTAAATTATCAAAACTATTTATCAAATCTTCCAGATTGTTTCAATTAAATTGATATTGTAATATTTAATTTTAATGTAGTATTCTCTGTATCTTAATCTTAATTTTTTTAAATTTTATTTAAAGACTTTGTTAGGGTGATGGGGTTGCTGGTCCTGGAAATTTCCTAGTTTGCTGAAAATCGAACACTCGGAGAAAAGCGAACACTTGACTTTGTAAATGCGCGGGCGCGACCGGGCGTACGTTTATTGATCGTGGTAGTTATTTCACACTAAAGCTTATTCTAATGAGTTGGGTTCTCCCAAGCGCAGCGGAGACTCCTCGGAGACTCTGTGGTGAAGAGCGGGAGAGCGTGAGAGGGAGTGGGGAGCGTAAGAGGGAGCGGAGAGCGGGTGACAGTCCACACCCCGTAACTTGAACATTCCGCCCCCCTTGCAATCACTGGGGTTGCAACATAGCCATCCTACGGCAGGCTGCAGGCACCGGACACGATCCACCCAAACACAGTTTTTTGAGCGACCGGCATTCCCTCGTCGAAGGTCAGGAATCCGGATTGGATAACCTTAGGATAAACATCTGCTCCTAAGACCATGGAGACGGTAGCCGGCCGATGGAACTGGTCATCAGCCAGCATGATGTCCCGGTACTTGGATACTATGGTGTCGCTCAATGCCCGGACAGGTGTGCGGATCCGCACCCTGGGCTCGATCTTGAGCACGACCTCCAGCTTAGTATTCGCGTCGATCCTGGAGCGGATCGTCGTCGTGCAGACCTTCTCGTCGCCAACATTGGTCATCGGAAGCGTAAAGGCTGACGCCAACGAAGCGTCGATGCAGCTCATGGGGCTGCACGGATCGATCAGTGCTGCGGTCTCGAAGGTCTTCGTCCCGGTCTCCAACTTGACCAGCGCTGTGGGAAGGATGTTCACGCTGTGGCGTTGCAGCAACGACGAGAGCGATGGGCCTGGCGTGGTCGATTCCGGGCGTCGTGGCGATGAACTCCTACGCTGAGTTGGCGGATTGTGCCGGCGGGAACGTTGGGAGGAGGCCGAAGCTGCTTGCCGGGTTGGCACCGGTTGGAGACGTGAGCGCGCTCGCGACCGCGACAACGAGCTAACCTGCTCGTGCATGTGGAGCAGCGTGTGGTGGGATCGGTCGCACTTCTTGCAACGATCACCGCTTCGGCAGTCTCCCGTGGAATGCTCTTGAGCGAGGCAATTGGCGCAGTATTTGTTAATGAGGACTGCTCGCAAACGCTTTTCAGCGCTGAGCTTTAGGAACCTCGCGCACTTCCGAAGAGGATGGATACCGCGGCAGACTCGGCATCGGTAGGATTGAATACCTCGGGTACGTCTGCTCTCCACGGCACGAGCACTGCGTGCGTTTTGTTGACGAGGGCCATGCTGCGCGTAGTCGAATGTCGAACGGAGATCGAAAACGAAATGAAAAATAATGGATGATTAGTGAATGATAATGGATAGCTAGTGAACTACAACTAAGGACGATAGGAGCGCCTATTATTGTCGAGATTCGGAAGACTCCGTCGGCAAAAGCACCACTTTTGCTACTGGACGTTTAACAACTCCACGCGCAGTACGGTTATTTACTACACGGACGTTGCCGTCGGCTCCTGGGAAAACAGACTCAATTCTGCCGAGCCGCCATTCATTAGAGGGCAAGTTGTCGTCCTTGATGACGACCATGTCATCGATGCGGAGATTTTTGGACGGGGCCTGCCATTTGGAGCGCTTGTGGAATTCTTTGAGGTACTCTTCTTTCCATCGCACACGGAACTGCTGATAAAGAGCTTTCAAATGCTGCCACCGATTAAGAATGGATTTCGTTTCCCCCTTTACTTCGGGTTCCACCGTGGACATAAGGGGTCCCCCGACAAGGAAATGACCTGGCGTCAGAGCCAGCAAATCTGTCGGGTCCTCAGTCATGGGAGAGAGCGGCCTGGAGTTAAGGCACGCTTCTATTTTTGCCAAGAGCGTGGAGAGCTCTTCGAACGTGTATTTTCGTGTGGCAGTGCATTTGTAAAATAGCGTCTTGAAACTTTTTACGCCTGCTTCCCAAAGGCCTCCCATATGGGGTGCCCCCGGAGGAATAAATTGCCATTGCATCTCTTGATGAATATAGGCATTCGTCACCGACTCTTTTACGGCTTGAAGGAAATCGCGGGAAAGCAGGGTGGCAGCGCCAACAAAGGTTTTGCCATTGTCTGATTGGACTTGACTCTTCTGGATACAAAACGAGAGAAAGCGGCAAGAAACTTCTCGGTCGTTAAGTCAGATGTAGGCTCTAAGTGGATGGCCTTGGTGGAGAAACAAACAAAAACTAACACATACCCCTTTGTAATAAGACATGCTCTTCCCGTATAGTTCTTTATATCGAACGGACCGGCGTAATCCATGCCCGTATACGTGAATGGTCGGGAGAACGATGCTCTTTCTTTGGGCAGGACACCCATCAGTTGGCTTTGCAGCCGCTTTTTGTGGATCACACATACTTTGCACGAATTAACTACTGCTTTCATCAGGTTCTTAATTCTCGGAATCCAGTATTTCGACCGGATGAGGCGCACCATTAACTGGTTACCACCATGGAAAGTTATGCGATGAGTGAAATTCGCAAGGAGGCGAGAAAGCAGGCAGTTGTACGGAAGAATCACTGGATGGCGTTCATTGTATTGAAGGCTTTCGGAAGCCGCCACACGGCCGCATGCCCTAATCAGTCCTTGCGGATCTAGAAACGGGTTCATGCTTAGGATGGCACTTGAACTTGGCACTGGACGCTTTTCACTTAGGCAGTGATATTCCACAGGGAATTCTCTGCGCTGAGTGTTCGAAATTAGGAACCGCTCGGCGGCGGCGATTTCAGTGGCTTCCTGCACCGCTAAATGAAGCGATGAACATAAGCAAGGACTCGTAGAGCTTTCTCTAGCTTGGAGAAACGTGACAACAACTCTTCAGAAGGAGCTTTTGCAAGATTGACTTTTAGAGCACGCTTTTCCAGGTCGGTCACCGGAGCGTTGTCGACCTGAGTTGGCCATTGGTTGCGTGGATTTTGCAACCAAGTCGGTCCGTGCCACCATAACTGGCTATCGGCTAGATCTTGGAGGGAAACTCCTCTACTTGCCAGGTCTGCTGGATTATGCTCAGATTGAACATGAGACCAATTCTCTGTTTTTGTGGCCTGGGCGATCTTCGTCACCCTATTGGCTACAAATGTAGTCCACTGGCACGCTGGCTTGCTTAACCATGCAAGCACTATCGTGGAGTCCGTCCAACAGTAAAGTTCGGAGTTAATCGTAGGCATCTGCGGAATGATGGCTGCAGCCATTTCGGAAAGCAATAACGCTCCGCACAGCTCCAGTCTTGGGAGCGAAACCGTTTTGACTGGTGCTACCCGGGTTTTCGCGGTTAGGAGTTGCACCATAATGGTGCTGCCCACTTCTACGCGGACATATATTGCCGCCCCATAAGCCTTTTGCGATGCATCGCAAAAGCCATGATGTTCGACCTTGAAATCTGGACGAAACGATAGCCAGCGTGGAATGCGTATCTGCTCTAAAACTGAATAACTTTGGAGAAAATTAAGCCATCGCTGAAAAAGCTCATTTGGAATGTTTTCGTCCCACCCAAGCTCCTGCAGCCAAATCTCCTGCATGAAAATTTTAGCTCGAACGATAAACGGCGCTAACCAGCCTGCAGGGTCGAACAATTTGGCAATTTGGGACAGGACTTGGCGTTTTGTAAAGGACGTTTCGATAGCCAACTCTGGCGGGACGAAGAAGAATTCGTCGGAGGTTGCTTTCCAGCGAATGCCGAGGGTTTTGGCAGTACTTTCTGCATCGATCTCGAGAAAATCAGTATTTAAGAGATGGTTGCTCTGAATGGCCGCTAAAACTTCCTTTTGGTTGGAGGTCCATTTCCTCAATGGAAATCCGGCGGAATTCAGAGCGTCTCGGAGCTCTTGCACCATGAGCTGAGCTTCTTCCGTGGAGTCCGCTCCGGCTAGAACATCATCCACATACATGAAATTTCGAATGACATTGCTAGCTTTTGGATGGCTGAGTTCTACGTCAGCTGCTAGCTGCTGCAGTACTCGGATGGCCAGGAAAGGCGCGCAATTGACTCCAAAGGTTACTGTTTTCAATTTGAAATCTCTGATTTCCCCTCTATGGTTACGGAAAAGTATTCGCTGGAATGGAGTGTGTTTCGGATCTACCCAGATCTGCCGATACATTTTTTCGATATCGGCGTTGAACACGTATCGGAAATAGCGCCACTTCAGAATTTGAATGGTGAAGTCGGACTGTAAGACAGGGCCAGCATGAAGGATATCATTTAAACTGGCACCATTCGATGAAGGGCTGGAGGCATTGAATACTACACGGAGTTTAGTAGTTACGCTCTCCGGTTTTAAGACGGCGTGATGTGGCATATAATAGGCGTTGCAATCATGGGCAGGAAGAACTTGTCGCATGTGCTTTAAGTCGAGATATTCCTGGATCACCGAATCGTATCTCGCTTTTAAGGCCTCATCTCTTTTTAGACGCTTCTCATTTCTTAAGAACTGAGCCAACGCGAAAGACCTAGAATGCCCTAGCCCGGAACCGATATGTTCTGGGTCGCGAAAGGGCAGAGTAACGACATATTTGCCGCACTCGTTTATCGTGGTCGTTTCTTTCGATTCTTTTACCAACTTTGTTGGTATATCCTCCACCTCCCAAAATTTTGTGAGGAGTTTGTCCAGTGAATTATCGTACGCGTGGAGATCTGCGTCGAAAAAAGAGGAAATTCTGCTTTGGGCTGAGGCTGACACTGGCCCAGTTAGTACCCAGCCGAAAATGGTCGCTTGCCCCAAGAGAGAGCCACAGATGTTGGTTTTTGCTCCACTCAGAAGCACCGAAGGCAGGATGTCGGCTCCGATAAGTACATCTATTTGTGCGCTCTCATAGAACTTTGGATCCGCCAATGGAAAATCGGGAAGATCCCGAAGGAAATTTTGCGGAATTGGGTAGGAAGGCAGATTTCCGGCTAGTTGAGGGAGGACATAGGCCGTCGTCTCCAACTGCAACGCGGGCCTAGTCGGAGATCGGATGGTGAAACTGCAGAGCTTCTTGGACTGAGCAGCTACTGTTTGGTTTAAGCCCGAGACTTGGGCTTGAACCACCTGGAATGGCAATCTAATTAGATTGAACAGTCGCTCGGTTATGAATGTCGCCTCTGATCCGGAGTCGATCAGGGCGCGTGCCTTAAAGTTAGTGCCAAGATGGGAAATATTGATTATGGCAGTGCCAAGAAGGATAGCTCTTGAGCCTGTGGCGAAATAATTCTGAACACCGGCTTGCTCATTTGGAACGAAATTGGCCTGATTAGCGGAAATTGGCCTTGCAGGATTTGAAGGGCTTGAATTGCTGGAACAGAGGTTGTTTCGGTGCAACAACGTGTGATGCCGGCCACGGCAAGTAAAACAATTGTGAGTGCTTTTGCACTCACGAAGCTGATGTCCCTTTGCGAAGCAGTTTAAGCATAACTGCTTCCGTTTAATGTAGGCTGACCGGTCCTCAACCGACATTTGGAGAAAACGCGGACATACTCGGACAGGATGGTTCTCCTTGTTGCACAAGTCGCAACTTTTCAATTTTGGAGCCACTCTCGTCTCATAGGAATTTAATTTTCTAGAAGGCCCACTTGAGTTTATCGCTTTGGAATGCGACTGACTCGGTACGGACGGTCTCACATCATCGATGGCCTCTAAGGTTCGATGACGTTCTGTAAGGAAGGTGTTCAGCTCTCCCCATGTCGGGATGTCGGCTTTCTTATGTAGCGACTGCTCCCATAAGGAGAGAGTTATCTTCGGGAGCTTGGATGAGCACAGATATACCAGCAGGCAGTCCCAGTTCTCAGTGTTGATGCCTGACAGTTCTAAGGCAGTCAAGCAACCTTGAACAGTACTTTGCAGTACCTTCAAGGCCGCCCCAGATTCCTGTGGTATCGACTGCACATTAAACAGTATTTTCAATTGACTGTTTACCAACAATCGTTTATTTTCGAAACGCTCTATCAGGTTTTCCCACGCAAAGCGGAAACCCTCGTTGGTGAGAGGCGAAATCGAAACTATGGCATGCGCGTCGCCACTTGTTTTGGCATTTAAATGGAATAACTTTTCAACCGGAGTCAGCCGTGGATTATTGATATAAATGGCTGTGAAAAGATCGCGGAAAGTCGGCCAGCGAAGATAGTCGCCTGTGAAAACTTCTGTATCGCATGGAGGCAACCGACAGCCAGAGGAAATGTAGGCCTGGGGCGCAGCGTTCGCGGTTGGGATGGACTGAGAAGTGCCCTGCTCGATTTTATCAACGAGCTGGGCAACACACCTTTCATAGACTGAATAGCAATAATTGTATTTAGCCCTGAGAATAGGCATGTTGCTTGCTGCCGCTTCGCCTGCTGACACAAGGCACTCTGAGCAGAGATCGTATTCCTTTTCAACCTTGTCCCATAGGGTTCGGACTTGGTCGCGACGGACGCCAAGCATCGTGACAGTTGGAGCTGCGGATTCCGGAGTGTTGATCTGAGCCTCAAATTCGCTTAAGCGGTCTGAAGCCGAAATGAATTTGGCTAGCGCTAGATCTGAAGCAGCCATATTTTTAGCTATGCGCTGTACTGTGGCTTTGGATGGAGTAGCACAGTCGTCGGAAATCTGCGCAGGCGTTCTCACCGAAATGCTTGAGATTCTTGGACTCTTGGGCCCTTGTGGTGAAAAAATAGACCTGGGCTTGTCAGCGGACAATTTCTTCTTATCGTCCCCGATGGGCATAATCGAAGAAATACGAAATGGAATGGAAGCGGTTTTGGAGCCCGGTCAAACTTTTGAAAAAGTAGACAGATTCCTCAGACTGCACTTAATAATTTAAGTGGTGTAAAATTTACGAAGTGGAAACGTCGTAGTTTAGACTGATCGGACAGGTGACTCGGAGTGAACAGCGAATTGTATAAATGACCTGTGATTTACGGTAATTGGGTCCACCTTATTTATGGTTGGAACCCTTGGAAATTGGAACACGGTGATATAAAATGTTTATTAGAAGGAAGAAAATTTTATTCTTTTATTTACAACTGGAAACGGAGAAAATGGAATGACTGGAATTGAAGTCTTTTCTCCGCGTTGTAAATACTTCTAAAACAACCACAAACTAATATCCAAGCAATACGAAAAGGAAATATTTGTCGGGTGAACGACTTGTATTTGGCCGTATTATTTATTTATGGATGATTATTTTTTTGAAAATTTTCAAAAAAATTTAAAAAAATAATTTAATAAATATTAAAAATGTTTAATTTAATTTAAAATGTATTTATTGTTCGGAAATTAATTTGGAAATTTACGGAAAAACATTGATGGAAAATAAAACGCCTTTTCCGCGTCGGCACTTGGAATAAATTTTATTTGTGGTATGGACTTGCCGACGGGAAACAATCAAAACTTAGGTAAACTTTGGTTATACGCCTTTTCCGCGTCGGCACTTGGGAAACAGGCAATGTAAATTTTGGTACACTTTGGTTAAAGGGAATGCAGATAATCTGCGCAATGTATGTCGCTAATATGTGTGATGTATATGGAGATGTGTGCGTATATGTATGTATATGGAGATGTATGTGTCGGCGCATACTTTTGTAAGCTGGTGGATGTGCTAGAATATTTCACAGGAATAATAATTCTATCAGTTCGGGGAAATCATTGGTATGTCATCATATTGTATTGCGTGTTAGAATATTCCAGAAGTACAGTAATTTCATCATTTCGGGGAAATCATTGTTGCATACTGCGTTGCTATTGGTCGGCTGTATTTTTGCAGCTTTGGCATCTCCCGTTACAGCCCGCGGCGGCAGCGTGTGGTCGCTGTCGCCGAGTGTGGTTCGAAGGATAGCACGGAGAAGAAGTGAGTGACACAAATTAATTGTGTGTAGATCTTCGGTGCGTTCGAAACTCGCTGCGCGAAATGGATAATAATAATTGTGCTCCGACATCAGAAGTGGGATCTGGCTCGCTGCCTAACACCATAGATGGGCCGTGGCGCGTTTTAATGGAAATGCAAAATAAAAACTTGATCGAACTTGTTAAAGCAATACAATCAACGGCATCCGAATCAACAAACAAAAATACTGTGGTGTTACCTAAATTCAACGCGGACCTTGATGGCGCAGACGCAACGGCGTGGTGCTCTACGGCAAATATCATCTTGGCTGAATCAACAGTGAAGTGCCATTTCTGTGGAAAACTCGGTCACAAGATGATCGAATGTAGAGCTAAACAGCAGCAGCAATTTTCGTCTAATGCCAAGGACAGCAACGACAGGAACCCTTTTGCTCACCGTCAAAAACCGGATGTGACTTGTTTTAATTGTGGCGAGCGCGGTCATATTTCAACACAAGCAAGCCCAAAAAGGACAAAGGCACTCATCAAGTGAAAAGGTTGGAGCTATGCGAGGTTGTCGAACCCAAGGGAGAGATGATTCATCAAGGCGAGACATTTTCAACAACGTTTGACTCTGGAGCGGAATGTTCTTTAATTAAACAAAAGCTAAGTAGCAAATTAGTTGGTAAAAGAATTAACAATGTAGTGATGTTGAAAGGTATTGGCAATGGTAGTATTTGTAGCACATTGCAGATACTTAGTAACGTAATAATTAACAATCATTGTATCGAAATATCTTTTCATGTCTTGAATGACATATATTTGAAAAATGACATAATTATTGGTCGTGAAGTATTGTTTCCAGAATTTAATGTTATAATATCACCTGGTAAATTTGAAATTGTCAGAGCAAAAACTGTAAACTATTGTTCTAATGATGAGAAATTTTCTGAGTTAAATACTGATCTTGTTGGGGAAGACAGAGATAAACTAAAAAGCTTAGTGGAAAAATACTCAAAATCTTTTATTACCGGAATTCCATTGACCAGAGTTAGCTCGGGGGAAATGAAAATTAAATTAGTTGACCCAAAAAGAACTGTTCAAAGACGACCATATAGACTTAGCCCAAATGAAAGGGAATTAGTGCGAGACAAAATTAATGAATTATTAGAGTGTAACATTATAAAACCAAGCTGTTCACCTTTTGCAAGTCCCATAATGTTAGTCAACAAAAAGGACGGCTCTCATCGTTTGTGTGTTGATTATAGAGAATTAAATTCTAATACGGTATCAGACAGATACCCTTGCCCCTTATATCAGACCAAATAGCGAGACTTCATGGAGCGAAATATTTTTCATGTCTGGACATGGCAAGTGGATATTATCAAATTCCATTACACCCAGATTCAGTAGAGTGTACAGCTTTTGTCACCCCAGATGGACAATATGAATTCTTGGCAATGCCGTTTGGGCTCAGAAATGCTCCATCTGTTTTCCAGCGTACAGTGATGCAAGCTCTCGGAGACCTTGCAAATAAATTTGTAGTCGTTTATATGGACGATGTAATGGTGGCTGCTTCAACGAAAGTGAAGCTTTAGAAAGGTTGCAGATTACTCTTGATTGTCTCACAAAAGCTGGATTTTCATTCAATATAAACAAATGTTCTTTTTTAAAGTCAAAGGTTCAATATTTGGGATACGAAGTGAGTGCAACATGCCTCATGTCGTTGAATATTTTAGTAAGGCAGCTTCTCCGGCCGAGTCACGTTACCACTCATATGAACTGGAGACTCTTGCTGTTGTTTTAGCAATGAAACATTTTCGCCATTATTTACTGGGTAGAAACTTTGTTGTCTTTACTGACTGTAACTCTCTTACAAAACAAGACCTATCTCCTAGAGTACAGAGATGGTGGTCTTATTTACAATCATTTACATTTGATTTACAATATAGGGAAGGCAAACGAATGGCGCATGTTGACTTCTTTTCAAGAAATGTGCCTTCAGCTGATTTGAGTATTACAACTCCCAAAGTTCTTGAAAAACGAATTAATTTGGCTGAAATATCAAGTAATTGGCTTTTGGCTGAACAGCGTCAAGATATCGAAATAGTAAATATTGTAAATAAATTGAAAGACAATTCCCTGGCTGAGGACGTTGCAAAAACTTATGAGTTAAGAGGAGGAATATTATATCGAAAAATTCAGCGAAATGGTAGAACTCGATCGTTATCAATTGTTCCCAAGGTATTTAGATGGTCTGTTATAAACCAAATTCATGAGTCAATCATGCACTTGGGATGGGAGAAGACGTTAGACAAGGCCTATGACTATTACTGGTTCGATAACATGTCTAAATATATTCGAAAATTCGTTGAAAACTGCATTACGTGTAAAATGTCAAAGACCTCCTCGGGCAAAATTCAAGCTAGCCTTCATCCAATACCAAAAGTAAATATCCCTTGGCACACTGTGCACATCGACATAACTGGAAAGTTCAGCGGCAAGTCTGATCAGAAAGAGTATATCATCGTTCAAGTGGATGCCTTTACTAAATTTGTTTATTTAACTCACACGCATAAAATTGACGCAGAGAATTGCGTAAGTGCAGTGACGTCGGCTATATCTCTGTTTGGAGTACCAAATCGCATTATTGCAGATCAGGGTAGGTGTTTTGCCAGCAGTAGATTTAGTGATTTCTGTGAGCAACAGAAAATAAATTTGCACTTGATTGCGACTGGTGCAAGTAGAGCAAATGGTCAAGTAGAACGCATTATGAGCACCTTAAAAAACTTACTAACCGCAGTCGAGACTAGCAGTCGCTCTTGGCAAGACGCATTAAGTGAGGTTCAGTTAGCATTAAACTGTACTGTTAGTCGAGTGACAAAGGCAAGCCCTTTAGAATTGTTTATTGGCAAAGTTGCTCGGCCGTTGGGGTTGGTTCCACCTTGCGATGAGGTAGATGAGGTTGATCTAGAAGAAGTAAGAGCACGTGCAGTTCAGAGTATTTCAGCTGCAGCAGCATATAACAAGGCGCAATTTGATAAAAACAAAGCTAAAGTTGATAGATGTCAAGTCGGAGATTTTGTATTGTTAAAGAATGAGGAGAGGCATCAAACAAAATTAAGCCCGAAGTTCAGAGGGCCTTATCAAATAACTGAATTGTTAGACGGAGACAGGTATATGCTCAGGTCACTGACAAACAATAGAAAATATAAATATGCTCACGATGACATAAGGAAAATGCCAAATTGGCAAGTACAAGCAGAATTTGAAAATTGTAACGAAGCTGTTGAAAGAGACAGTAGCGAAATTGTTGAAGCTGTTGAAAGAGACAGTAGCGAAATTGTTGAAGCTGTTGAAAGAGACAGTAGCGAAATTGTTGAAGCTGTTGAAAGAGACAGTAGCGAAATTGTTGAAGCTGTTGAAAGAGACAGTAGCGAAATTGTTGAAGCTGTTGAAAGAGACAGTAGCGAAATTGTTGAAGCTGTTGAAAGAGACAGTATGGATGCCTGAAGGGCTATTAATGCAATTTTTAAGTATAATGTAAGCACAAGTGCAAGGCAAATGTCTTGATCATGGCGTGTTGCGCATTACATATGAATAAGAAGAAAATGAATTATGTTAAAGAAAAGACATTTTTATTGGAAATTTAAATTTGGAAATTTGATAAGTCAATTGGCTAATATTTTTTTAATGATGTAAAAATAGTTTTACAATAAAATTATAGAGAAGGAATCATTTTGGTAATATTTCACGAGGACGTGTAAAGGTCAGGATGGCCGTGTCGGCGCATACTTTTGTAAGCTGGTGGATGTGCTAGAATATTTCACAGGAATAATAATTCTATCAGTTCGGGGAAATCATTGGTATGTCATCATATTGTATTGCGTGTTAGAATATTCCAGAAGTACAGTAATTTCATCATTTCGGGGAAATCATTGTTGCATACTGCGTTGCTATTGGTCGGCTGTATTTTTGCAGCTTTGGCATCTCCCGTTAGAGCGCGCGGCGGCAGCGTGTGGTCGCTGTCGCCGAGTGTGGTTCGAAGGATAGCACGGAGAAGAAGTGAGTGACACAAATTAATTGTGTGTAGATCTTCGGTGCGTTCGAAACTCGGTGCGCGAAATGGATAATAATAATTGTGCTCCGACATATGCGTATATGTATTTATATGGAGATGTAATGCATGCAATGTATATGGGTAAATGGCGGGTAAATATTTAATTAATATTTTACTTGGAATGGCCAGAGGGTATGTGTTGTTTATTGTTGTATTTGAATGTATAGCGAATTGTGTTAAGCGGACTGCGGAGTTGAAGCAAAAAATGTGCGAAATTTGCGAAAAGAATTTGGCTTGCGTTGGACACAGTGAAAACGAGAATAGAATTTTTGCCACTTTTGGCAGAGTGTTGGACTTTAGGAATTTTCACTGAACTTGGCACAAATTAATTTCACTTTCTTCACATTTGGAATTTTTCATTTTTTGGACTGAATGAATATTTAAATATATTCGGAAAATTGGGACTTAGAAATTTAGAACGGTGGGTAATATGGCGGCGCCCGTGAGAATGGATAAGTACTTTTCTTTAATTGCCTTTTGTCGGATAAATCCGTTTGATTTGACAATAAATCTCAGCAAATTGAACGAAATTGGATTTTCGAACCTTTTGCTGCAGACCGGCAATTAAAGGGGATGGAAGTTTCGTACTTATCTTATAAGTTGGTCGCTGGTGGACAAACTTGAAAAATCCAGGATATCCGGCTCGAAGGACCAAAATGTTAGGGTGATGGGGTTGCTGGTCCTGGAAATTTCCTAGTTTGCTGAAAATCGAACACTCGGAGAAAAGCGAACACTTGACTTTGTAAATGCGCGGGCGCGACCGGGCGTACGTTTATTGATCGTGGTAGTTATTTCACACTAAAGCTTATTCTAATGAGTTGGGTTCTCCCAAGCGCAGCGGAGACTCCTCGGAGACTCTGTGGTGAAGAGCGGGAGAGCGTGAGAGGGAGTGGGGAGCGTAAGAGGGAGCGGAGAGCGGGTGACAGTCCACACCCCGTAACTTGAACAGACTTAGTGTTGATTTTATCTGCTCAAGATACTTTCCGTGGGAGTTCTTCCTTCAGCGTAGTTGGTGGAGGGTGGAGGGTAGGGGTTTCCTTCAATTGGTTGGTCTTAATAATTCTTTGTTGTAGTCTTCCTTCAACTGTGTCGTCTTGATTATAACTTATTGCGGTCTTCCTTCAATTTTTTATATAGGCCTTTTTTTTAAAAAATTTGTTTGAATTTCTTTGGGTTTTCACAAGAAGGTAATTAGGACCGGTGGTACGTCTTTATTTTGACAAACATCGGAAATAAATTTAAAGTACAAAATTGGTACTGTCGTTAAAGTGCATTTTTTGTTATAATCTGGTTGAACTAATTCCACTTGTGCTATTAAATTATCTTTAAGTTCTTTAAAAGCTTGAACAGCTGGGTCGTCTAACTGTATTGTAATTTTTGTAGACATTCTCCTAGAAATTTTTCCATTATCTCCTCCTAGGTATTTGGTTAAAGGTTTGGCAATATTTGCATAATTTCGGACAAATTTACGATAATAGCCGGTGAGGCCTAGAAAACTTCGAAGCTCTCTAATGTTTTGTGGAATCGGATACTTCATAATTGTGGAGATTTTCTCAGGATCTGTTTTAATTACATTGTGAGATACTATATAACCTAAAAATGCTGTTTCTAATTTAAAGAATTTAGATTTTTCTAGAGAAATTTTCATATTTGCTTGTTGTAAAATATTAATTATTTGAATTAAATCAGTATAATGTTGTTCAATTTTATTAGAAAAGATTATTATATCATCCATATAAACATGACAAGTTTTTCCGACTTGTTCTCTCAATATGTCATCCATTAATCCATCCTCTTTGAAATATTCTAGGGGCGTTTGTTAACCCAAAAGGCATACGTAAGAATTCAAATTTTCCGTTATTTATAGAGAAAGCGGTTTTTTCAATATCTGAATTTTTCATTAAAATTTGGTGGAATCCTGATTGAGAAATATTTTGACTTCCCTAAGTTAGATAATATTACAGACGGATCTTGCATCGGATATCTGTCAGGTATTGTGCTTTCTTTTAATTTTTTATAGTCAATAACTAATCTATGTTTTGGAGATCCATCTTCGTTTTGACCTTTTTTGGGCACTACTAAGACTGGTGAATTGTAGGGGCTTCTACTTGGTCTTATATCGGTACGAAAAGGAATTTACGTATTTATTTTAGAATGCTCCTTTTCAATTTTATTCATAACTTTATTTTCAAAATCTTTTATTTGATTTGAAATTATATTTAGGTTATGAACGACGACTGCGTGCTCGGTATTTGTGGATTCCAAGCTATTTGATTTAAGACTGACGGAATTATCATCGTCGTCTTGTTCAGGATTTTTCAATCCGAAACTGATATATTGTTTATTAGCGGATAAATCTACCCTGGCGTGCTCAGGATTTTCAGATCCCCATGATTCCTTTCTCGATATCTAATTTAGCTCCAATCTTTCAGATTCTAGATTCCAATCAGATTCCAATCTCATCAGATTCTAAACCCTTAATTTCATAGAATAAATAATTAAATATCCATGAACTGTAGATACTCTTTTGTGTATTGATTCATCTGTAAGGTGCTGATCTAAAATATGGCCCTCGTTGATATTATTTACTCTCATTGTTTTTTGAGCTGGCTGGTTGACTGTTCCCGTTGATTCCCGTTTTATCGGTGGGTGTGTTTCGGACTGATTTACATGACCTGCGCTTGTGTTGTGTTTTTGCGCTAGGTATTGATTATAATTATTTCTTTGGAAATTATTATTAAAGTTGTGTCGGTTATTATTATAATGCCACTGGTTGTTATTATTCCTAGGATGATTATAATTTTTATACGGACGATTTTGAACTCTTATGGAGCCGTCTACTTCCATAGGTTCTGGTGGTGGTTGAACTTTGGAATTATTATTAAAATTCCAATTGTTATTCGCTCCGAAGTTCCCGTTTTGCGGTCAATTATTATTTATCCTATTTGGTGTATTATTAATCTGTCTAGAGGCAAATCTAAGGTTGTTTCCTTGATTTTTGTTTTCATTCCTAAATCCATTATACCTATTTGCAAATTGAGCTCTAAAGTTGTTAGACTCTAATTCCTGACACTTAGCCAAAGCATTTGGTGGGTTTCTGGTGGGTTAAGAGAGAAGAGTGTTTCTCAGATTGAACCGTTTAATCCAGAAATAAAAATTCTTAGAGCGTTGCTCCTAATTGTTTTATTTGTTTCCTTGGTTATAAGGCTGTCCTTTCCATAAGTCATTATAGTTTTATTTATGAGTAACGTCATTTTCTTGTTTACTTCGTTGTAGAATTCTGTAATGGTCATGCGTCCCTGTCTTAAGACGCTTAATTCTGATTCGAGTATATGGATTGGTCTTTTATCGTTATAAATAAAATCCAATCTGGAAAGAATTGCTTGAAAGTTTAAAACGGTACCATGGTTGGTTAGAGCATCGTGTGCTGCTCCCATGATTTTATTACGTAAAATTGTTAAAGCGATAAGATATTGTTCACTTTCAATTTTATATAGACTCATTGCGGATTCCGCCGCTTCTCTCCAGCCTACATATTGGGTTATTGGTTGGCTGTGAACTTTGGTAAGGATTTAATTACCTCTAATGTAGTTTCGCATTTTATGGTTCGGTCAATTGTTTGGATCTTATAGTCTTCTACCTCATTTTTGTTAGCGGTTAACTGCTCTTCTAACCCTTCATGTTTTCTGCTTACTTCACTCAACTGTAAATTTATTAATCGGTTTATTAATTCCATTGCACTGTGGTTTTTTATGCGTTTTTTTTGGCAGAAATTCGAAATGATGACCTATCTTCACCAAATTTGGTTTGTGTTACTCTCTTCTTCCCCCAAGATGATTCACAAAGTTTCAAGTAATTTGGTCAGATTTCATATATCTGCCATATAAACGATCTGGCCGATATGCCATAAAAATATTTAGCTTACCAAAAAAAAAAATTTTGTATCTATATTTAATTATATTATATTAGCATAATATTTAGCATCAAAAATATCTGAATTAAAATCATTCACATTCATTAAATGCGTTGACTTTGCTCCGCAAATCGGGCAACATTGGCAAGAGTTACATCCTGTTAATATGTTTAAGACTTTACCATCTATTAGTGTCATTTGACCGACATATTTTACAAATATTTTAATGTTGTTTATTTTATAAAATATATGTGCAGATTACGAATCTGGGTATCCAAGTTTTCTTTTTCTGCTAATATAAGCTCTCGAGTTTCCTTAATAAATTCAATTTTTAAAGTACGACAAAACCAAAGACACTAGAATTCTAGTGTCTTTGACAAAACCGTATAGATTGTGGAGATGTTTTGATCCAAATTATTTTTTTTTCATTGTCTACTAATTTTAATGGCACTAGCCTTTTCATAAACTAGTTTTGGACGACCAACTTTTTTTGCAGTTTTCAAATCAGCGATTATACTAATACTAGATGCCAGCCATTTTTTTCTTCAACCTCCAACGATCTATTGCAACCTGGCAAATATTTCCTTATGTAATCAAAGGACTTAACTTTTTTATTTATCAATGAAATACAACATTCATTTAAATTATTCTGACCAATTTTTTTTAAATATATGCTGTCTAACTGCATCCTCAGAGCGACTATTGTTGCTCCAAATGTCTAGCAGCTCTGCATGCCCAAACAAGTATTCATCTACAAAAACGTAATTTTTTCAAAAAGGAACAAAAAGGTGCATATGAAACTAGTTGTATAATATTATACACATGTTAGTTAATAACTTGCCGTTAAAATTCTTTTGAAGTGGTTTGCAATACAAAAGTTAAATTCCACGAAACACAGCTACATTTGTTAAGTTGACTGTAAAAAAGGTACATAAACAAAACACGATACAACTACACAAAAACATATAACATACACAAAAATTTTACTGAACTACAAATGTACATACCTGGCCTACTGTTTTCCATGACACCACCTTAAACTTTTTAATTCTCTGAGGAAATATTAACCACAAATGTTGCAAAGTGATTTGCCGCCAATTCTGTCTTACACATGCTATCGACAATCACCTGTCTTTGAGAGGTGGACAATAAGCCAGTGTTGCATAAAAAAGTAAAAATCGACTTTTTTTATCAAATTAGACTATCCTAAATATAAAGAAACTATAAATTTTTTTATTCCGTTAAAAAAATTTTTTGACTTTCTGCCAAAAAAAACACATAAAAAACCAGTGTGCATTGTCAGATTTCTGGCGCTGGATATCCCGCCCGCAAAAAGGGTTGATACTGAACCTCCGGTTGCAATTCTTAAATTTAAATTATCAAAACTATATATCAAATCTTCCAGATTGTTTCAATTAAATTGATATTGTAATATTTAATTTTAATGTAGGTATTCTCTTCAGCGTAGTTGGTGGAGGGTAGGGGTTTCCTTCAATTAGTTGGTCTTAATAATTCTTTGTTGGAGTCTTCCTTCAACTGGGTCGTCTTGATTATAATTTATTGGGGTCTTCCTTCAATTTTTTATATAGCCATTTCTTTTTAAAAAATTTGTTTGAATTTCTTTGGGTTTTCACAAGAAGGTAATTAGGACCGGTGGTCCGTCTTTATTTTGACAAAAATCGGAAATAAATTTAAAGTACAAAATTGGTACTGTCGTTAAAGTGAATTTTTTGTTATAATCTGGTTGAACTAATTCCACTTGTGCTATTAAATTATCTTTAAGTTCTTTAAAAGCTAGAACAGCTGGGTCGTCTAACTGTATTGTAATTTTTGTAGACTGTAAATTTATTAATCGGTTTATTAATTCCATTGTCAGATTTCTGGCGCTGGATATCCCGCCCGCAAAAAGGGTTGATACTGAACCTCCGGTTGCAATTCTTAAATTTAAATTATCAAAACTATATATCAAATCTTCCAGATTGTTTCAATTAAATTGATATTGTAATATTTAAGTTTAATGTAGTATTCTCTGTATCTTAATCTTAATTTTTTAAATTTTATTTGATTTTTTATAGTTGATTTTATCTGCTCAAGATACTTTCCGTGGGAGTTCTTCCTTCAGCGTAGTTGGTGGAGGGTAGGGGTTTCCTTCAATTGGTTGGTCTTAATAATTCTTTGTTGGAGTCTTCCTTCAACTGGGTCGTCTTGATTATAATTTATTGGGGTCTTCCTTCAATTTTTTATATAGCCCTTTTTTTTAAAAAAATTTGTTTGAATTTCTTTGGGTTTTCACAAGAAGGTAATTAGGACCGGTGGTCCGTCTTTATTTTGACAAAATTCGGAAATAAATTTAAAGTACAAAATTGGTACTGTCGTTAAAGTGAATTTTTTGTTATAATCTGGTTGAACTAATTCCACTTGTGCTATTAAATTATCTTTAAGTTCTTTAAAAGCTTTAACAGCTGGGTCGTCTAACTGTATTGTAATTTTTGTAGACATTCTCCTAGAAATTTTTACATTATCTCCTCCTAGGTTTGGCAATTTTTGCATAATTTCGGACAAATTTACGATAATAGCCGGTTAGGCCTAGAAAACTTCGAAGCTCTCTAATGTTTTGTGGAATCGGATACTTCATAATTGTGGAGATTTTCTCAGGATCTGTTTTAATTACATTGTGAGATACTATATAACCTAAAAATGCTGTTTCTAATTTAAAGAATTTAGATTTTTGTAGAGAAATTTTCATATTTGCTTGTTGTAAAATATTAATTATTTGAATTAAATCAGTATAATGTTGTTCAATTGTATTAGAAAAGATTATTATATCATCCATATAAACATGACAAGTTTTTCCGACTTGTTCTCTCAATATGTCTAGGGGCGTTTGTTAACCCAAAAGGCATACGTAAGAATTCAAATTTTCCGTTATTTATAGAGAAAGCTGTTTTTTCAATATCTGAATTTTTCATTAAAATTTGGTGGAATCCTGATTCCAGATCCATTGTTGAGAAATATTTTGACTTCCCTAAGTTAGATAATATTACAGACGGATCTTGCATCGGATATCTGTCAGGTATTGTGCTTTCATTTAATTTTTTATAGTCAATAACTAATCTATGTTTTGGAGATCCATCTTCGTTTTGACCTTTTTTGGGCACTACTAAGATTGGTGAATTGTAGGGGCTTCTACTTGGTCTTATATCGGTACGAAAAGGAATTTGCGTGCTCGGTATTTGTGGATTCCAAGCTATTTGATTTAAGACTGTCGGAATTATCATCGTCGTCTTGTTCAGGATTTTTCAGGATTTTCAGATCCCAAACTATTAGTTTTATTAATGACGGATAATTCAACGTCGTCGTGCTCAGGATTCAGTGATCCCAAGCTATATAAACTGCCTTCAGCTATTACCGTTTCGGTTTTATATACCTATTGCTCATCTAAATATTTTTTAATTATATATTCTTTTAATGGAAGAATATTTTTTTCCTCAATTAAACACAAATCGTTTTTATCCTCGTCAAAATATTCGAGTTTCTCTTTATTTCCCTTATACTCCATGATTCCTTTCTCGATATCTAATTTAGCTCCAATCTTTCAGATTCTAGATTCCAATCAGATTCCAATCTCATCAGATTCTAAACCCTCAATTTCATAGAATAAATGATTGAATATCCATGAACTGTAGATACTCTTTTGTGTATTGATTCATCTGTAAGGTGCTGATCTAAAAAATGGCCCTCGTTGATATTATTTACTCTCATTGTTTTTTGAGCTGGCTGGTTGACTGTTCCCGTTGATTCCCGTTTTATCGGTGGGTGTGTTTCGGACTGATTTACATGACCGGCGCTTGTGTTGTGTTTTTGCGCTGGGTATTGATTATAATTATTTCTTTGGAAATTATTATTAAAGTTGTGTCGGTTATTATTATAATGCCACTGGTTGTTATTATTCCTAGGATGATTATAATTTTTATACGGACGATTTTCAACTCTTATGGAGCCGTCTACTTCCATAGGTTCTGGTGGTGGTTGAACTTTGGAATTATTATTAAAATTCCAATTGTTATTCGCTCCGAAGTTCCCGTTTTGCGGCCAATTATTATTTATCCTATTTGGTGTATTATTAATCTGTCTAGAGGCAAATCTAAGGTTGTTTCCTTGATTTTTGTTTTCATTCCTAAATCCATTATACCTATTTGCAAATTGAGCTCTAAAGTTGTTAGACTCTAATTCCTGACACTTTGCCAAAGCATTTGGCAAGTCTGGTGGGTTAAGAGAGAAGAGTGTTTCTCAGATTGAACCGTTTAATCCAGAAATAAAAATTCTTAGAGCGTTGCTCCTAATTGTTTTATTTGTTTCCTTGGTTATAAGGCTGTCCTTTCCATAAGTCATTATAGTTTTATTTATGAGTAACGTCATTTTCTTGTTTACTTCGTTGTAGAATTCTGTAATGGTCATGCGTCCCTGTCTTAAGATGCTTAATTCTGATTCGAGTATATGGATTGGTCTTTTATCGTTATAAATAAAATCCAATCTGGAAAGAAAGTTTAAAACGGTACCATGGTTGGTTAGAGCATCGTGTGCTGCTCCCATGATTTTATTACGTAAAATTGTTAAAGCGATAAGATATTGTTCACTTTCAATTTTATATAGACTCATTATGGATTCCGCCGCTTCTCTCCAGCCTACATATTGGGTTATTTCACCTGTGAACTTTGGTAAGGATTTAATTACCTCTAATGTAGTTTCGCATTTTATGGTTCGGTCAATTGTTTGGATCTTATAGTCTTCTACCTCATTTTTGTTAGCGGTTAACTGCTCTTCTAACCCTTCATGTTTTCTGGTTACTTCACTCAACTGTAAATTTATTAATCGGTTTATTAATTCCATTGCACTGTGGTTTTTTATGCGTTTTTTTTGGCAGAAATTCGAAATGATGACCTATCTTCACCAAATTTGGTTTGTGTTACTCTTTTCTTCCCCAAGATGATTCACAAAGTTTCAAGTAATTTGGTCAGATTTCATATATCTGCCATATAAACGATCTGGCCGATATGCCATAAAAATATTTAGCTTACCAAAAAAAAAAATTTTGTATCTATATTTAATTATATTATATTAGCATAATATTTAGCATCAAAAATATCTGAATTAAAATCATTCACATTCATTAAATGCGTTGACTTTGCTCCGCAAATCGGGCAACATTGGCAAGAGTTACATCCTGTTAATATGTTTAAGACTTTACCATCTATTAGTGTCATTTGACCGACATATTTTACAAATATTTTAATGTTGTTTATTTTATGCAAATATATGTGCAGATTACGAATCTGGGTATCCAAGTTTTCTTTTTCTGCTAATATAAGCTCTCGAGTTTCCTTAATAAATTCAATTTTTAAAGGACGACAAAACCAAAGACACTAGAATTCTAGTGTCTTTGACAAAACCGTATAGATTGTGGAGATGTTTTGATCGAAATTATTTTTTTTCATTGTCTACTAATTTTAATGGCACTAGCCTTTTCATAAACTAGTTTTGGACGACCAACTTTGTTTGCAGTTTTCAAATCAGCGATTATACTAATACTAGATGCCAGCCATTTGAAGTGTTTTTTCTTCAACCTCCAACGATCTATTGCAACCTGGCAAATATTTCCTTATGTAATCAAAGGACTTAACTTTTTTATTTATCAATGAAATACAACATTCATTTAAATTATTCTGACCAATTTTTTTTAAATATATGCTCTCTAACTGCATCCTCAGAGCGACTATTGTTGCTCCAAATGTCTAGCAGCTCTGCATGCCCAAACAAGTATTCATCTACAAAAACGTAATTTTTTCAAAAAGGAACAAAAAGGTGCATATGAAACTAGTTGTTTAATATTATACACATGTTAGTTATTAACTTGCCGTTAAAATTCTTTTGAAGTGGTTTGCCATACAAAGGTTAAATTCCACGAAACACAGCTACATTTGTTAAGTTGACTGTAAAAAAGGTACATAAACAAAACACGATACAACTACACAAAAACATATAACATACACAAAAATTTTACTGAACTACAAATCTACATACCTGGCCTACTGTTTTCCATGACACCACCTTAAACTTTTTAATTCTCTGAGGAAATATTAACCACAAATGTTGCAAAGTGATTTGCCGCCAATTCTGTCTTACGCATGCTATCGACAATCACCTGTCTTTGAGAGGTGGACAATAAGCCAGTGTTGCATAAAAAAGTAAAAATCGACTTTTTTTTATCTAATTAGACTATCCTAAATATAAAGAAACTATAAATTTTTTTATTTCGTTAAAAAAATTTTTTGACTTTCTGCCAAAAAAAACACATAAAAAACAAGTGTGCATTGTCAGATTTCTGGCGCTGGATATCCCGCCCGCAAAAAGGGTTGATACTGAACCTCCGGTTGCAATTCTTAAATTTAAATTATCAAAACTATATATCAAATCTTCCAGATTGTTTCAATTAAATTGATATTGTAATATTTAAGTTTAATGTAGTATTCTCTGTATCTTAATCTTAATTTTTTAAATTTTATTTGATTTTTTATAGTTGATTTTATCTGCTCAAGATACTTTCCGTAGGAGTTCTTCCTTCAGAGTAGTTGGTGGAGGGTAGGGGTTTCCTTCAATTGGTTGGTCTTAATAATTCTTTGTTGGAGTCTTCCTTCAACTGGTCGTCTTGATTATAATTTATTGGGGTCTTCCTTCAATTTTTTATATAGCCCTTTTTTTTTAAAAAATTTGTTTGAATTTCTTTGGGTTTTCACAAGAAGGTAATTAGGACCGGTGGTCCGTCTTTATTTTGACAAAATTCGGAAATAAATTTAAAGTACAAAATTGGTACTGTCGTTAAAGTGAATTTTTTGTTATAATCTGGTTGAACTAATTCCACTTGTGCTATTAAATTATCTTTAAGTTCTTTAAAAGCTTTAACAGCTGTGTCGTCTAACTGTATTGTAATTTTTGTAGACATTCTACCAGAAATTTTTCCATTATCTCCTCCTAGGTTTGTCAATTTTTGCATAATTTCGGACAAATTTACGATAATAGCCGGTGAGGCCTAGAAAACTTCGAAGCTCTCTAATGTTTTGTGGAATCGGATACTTCATAATTGTGGAGATTTTCTCAGGATCTGTTTTAACTACATTGTGAGATACTATATAACCTAAAAATGCTGTTTCTAATTCAAAGAATTTAGATTTTTGTAGAGAAATTTTCATATTTGCTTGTTGTAAAATATTAATTATTTGAATTAAATCAGTATAATGTTGTTCAATTGTATTAGAAAAGATTATTATATCATCCATATAAACATGACAAGTTTTTCCGACTTGTTCTCTCAATATGTCTAGGGGCGTTTTCCGTTATTTATAGAGAAAGCTGTTTTTTCAATATCTGAATTTTTCATTAAAATTTGGTGGAATCCTGATTTCAGATCAATTGTTGAAAAATATTTTGACTTCCCTAAGTTAGATAATATTACAGACGGATCTTGCATCGGATATCTGTCAGGTATTGTGCTTTCATTTAATTTTTTATAGTCAATAACTAATCTATGTTTTGGAGATCCATCTTCGTTTTGACCTTTTTTGGGCACTACTAAGATTGGTGAATTGTAGGGGCTTCTACTTGGTGTTATATCGGTACGAAAAGGAATTTGCGTATTTATTTTATAATGCTCCTTTTCAATTTTATTCATAACTTTATTTTCAAAATCTTTTATTTGATTTGAAATTATATTTAGGTTATGAATTTTTTCTTTGTCGGAAAACTCAACGACTGCGTGCTCGGTATTTGTGGATTCCAAGCTATTTGATTTAAGACTGTCGGAATTATCATCGTCGTCTTGTTCAGGATTTTTCAGGATTTTCAGATCCCAAACTATTAGTTTTATTAATGACGGATAATTCAACGTCGTCGTGCTCAGGATTCAGTGATCCCAAGCTATATAAACTGCCTTCAGCTATTACCGTTTCGGTTTTATATACCTTTTGCTCATCTAAATATTTTTTAATTATATATTCTTTTAATGGAAGAATATTTTTTTCCTCAATTAAACACAAATCGTTTTTATCCTCGTCAAAATATTCGAGTTTCTCTTTATTTCCCTTATACTCCATGATTCCTTTCTCGATATCTAATTTAGCTCCAATCTTTCAGATTCTAGATTCCAATCAGATTCCAATCTCATCAGATTCTAAACCCTCAATTTCATAGAATAAATGATTGAATATCCATGAACTGTAGATACTCTTTTGTGTATTGATTCATCTGTAAGGTGCTGATCTAAAAAATGGCCCTCGTTGATATTATTTACTCTCATTGTTTTTTGAGCTGGCTGGTTGACTGTTCCCGTTGATTCCCGTTTTATCGGTGGGTGTGTTTCGGACTGATTTACATGACCGGCGCTTGTGTTGTGTTTTTGCGCTGGGTATTGATTATAATTATTTCTTTGGAAATTATTATTAAAGTTGTGTCGGTTATTATTATAATGCCACTGGTTGTTATTATTCCTAGGATGATTATAATTTTTATACGGACGATTTTGAACTCTTATGGAGCCGTCTACTTCCATAGGTTCTGGTGGTGGTTGAACTTTGGAATTATTATTAAAATTCCAATTGTTATTCGCTCCGAAGTTCCCGTTTTGCGGCCAATTATTATTTATACTATTTGGTGTATTATTAATCTGTCTAGAGGCAAATCTAAGGTTGTTTCCTTGATTTTTGTTTTCATTCCTAAATCCATTATACCTATTTGCAAATTGAGCTCTAAAGTTGTTAGACTCTAATTCCTGACACTTTGCCAAAGCATTTGGCAAGTCTGGTGGGTTAAGAGAGAAGAGTGTTTCTCAGATTGAACCGTTTAATCCAGAAATAAAAATTCTTAGAGCGTTGCTCCTAATTGTTTTATTTGTTTCCTTGGTTATAAGGCTGTCCTTTCCATAAGTCATTATAGTTTTATTTATGAGTAACGTCATTTTCTTGTTTACTTCGTTGTAGAATTCTGTAATGGTCATGCGTCCCTGTCTTAAGATGCTTAATTCTGATTCGAGTATTGGTGGAGTATTGGATTGGTCTTTTATCGTTATAAATAAAATCCAATCTGGAAAGAATTGCTTGAAAGTTTAAAACGGTACCATGGTTGGTTAGAGCATCGTGTGCTGCTCCCATGATTTTATTACGTAAAATTGTTAAAGCGATAAGATATTGTTCACTTTCAATTTTATATAGACTCATTATGGATTCCGCCGCTTCTCTCCAGCCTACGTATTGGGTTATTTCACCTGTGAACTTTGGTAAGGATTTAATTACCTCTAATGTAGTTTCGCATTTTATGGTTCGGTCAATTGTTTGGATCTTATAGTCTTCTACCTCATTTTTGTTAGCGGTTAACTGCTCTTCTAACCCTTCATGTTTTCTGGTTACTTCACTCAACTGTAAATTTATTAATCGGTTTATTAATTCCATTGCACTGTGGTTTTTTATGCGTTTTTTTTGGCAGAAATTCGAAATGATGACCTATCTTCACCAAATTTGGTTTGTGTTACTCTTTTCTTCCCCCCAGATGATTCACAAAGTTTCAAGTAATTTGGTCAGATTTCATATATCTGCCATATAAACGATCTGGCCGATATGCCATAAAAATATTTAGCTTACAAAAAAAAAAAAATTTTGTATCTATATTTAATTATATTATATTAGCATAATATTTGAATTAAAATCATTCACATTCATTAAATGCGTTGACTTTGCTCCGCAAATCGGGCAACATTGGCAAGAGTTACATCCTGTTAATATGTTTAAGACTTTACCATCTATTAGTGTCATTTGACCGACATATTTTACAAATATTTTAATGTTGTTTATTTTATGCAAATATATGTGCAGATTACGAATCTGGGTATCCAAGTTTTCTTTTTCTGCTAATATAAGCTCTCGAGTTTCCTTAATAAATTCAATTTTTAAAGGACGACAAAACCAAAGACACTAGAATTCTAGTGTCTTTGACAAAACCGTATAGATTGTGGAGATGTTTTGATCCAAATTATTTTTTTTTCATTGTCTACTAATTTTAATGGCACTAGCCTTTTCATAAACTAGTTTTGGACGACCAACTTTGTTTGCAGTTTTCAAATCAGCGATTATACTAATACTAGATGCCAGCCATTTGAAGTGTTTTTTCTTCAACCTCCAACGATCTATTGCAACCTGGCAAATATTTCCTTATGTAATCAAAGGACTTAACTTTTTTATTTATCAATGAAATACAACATTCATTTAAATTATTCTGACCAATTTTTTTTAAATATATGCTCTCTAACTGCATCCTCAGAGCGACTATTGTTGCTCCAAATGTCTAGCAGCTCTGCATGCCCAAACAAGTATTCATCTACAAAAACGTAATTTTTTCAAAAAGGAACAAAAAGGTGCATATGAAACTAGTTGTATAATATTATACACATGTTAGTTATTAACTTGCCGTTAAAATTCTTTTGAAGTGGTTTGCCATACAAAAGTTAAATTCCACGAAACACAGCTACATTTGTTAAGTTGACTGTAAAAAAGGTACATAAACAAAACACGATACAACTACACAAAAACATATAACATACACAAAAATTTTACTGAACTACAAATGTACATACCTGGCCTACTGTTTTCCATGACACCACCTTAAACTTTTTAATTCTCTGAGGAAATATTAACCACAAATGTTGCAAAGTGATTTGCCGCCAATTCTGTCTTACGCATGCTATCGACAATCACCTGTCTTTGAGAGGTGGACAATAAGCCAGTGTTGCATAAAAAAGCAAAAATCGACTTTTTTTATCTAATTAGACTATCCTAAATATAAAGAAACTATAAATTTTTTTATTTCGTTAAAAAAATTTTTTGACTTTCTGCCAAAAAAAACACATAAAAAACAAGTGTGCATTGTCAGATTTCTGGCGCTGGATATCCCGCCCGCAAAAAGGGTTGATACTGAACCTCCGGTTGCAATTCTTAAATTTAAATTATCAAAACTATATATCAAATCTTCCAGATTGTTTCAATTAAATTGATATTGTAATATTTAAGTTTAATGTAGTATTCTCTGTATCTTAATCTTAATTTTTTAAATTTTATTTGATTTTTTATAGTTGATTTTATCTGCTCAAGATACTTTCCGTGGGAGTTCTTCCTTCAGAGTAGTTGGTGGAGGGTAGGGGTTTCCTTCAATTGGTTGGTCTTAATAATTCTTTGTTGGAGACTTCCTTCAACTGGGTCGTCTTGATTATAATTTATTGGGGTCTTCCTTCAATTTTTTATATAGCCCTTTTTTTTAAAAAAATTTGTTTGAATTTCTTTGGGTTTTCACAAGAAGGCACCGGTGGTCCGTCTTTATTTTGACAAAATTCGGAAATAAATTTAAAGTACAAAATTGGTACTGTCGTTAAAGTGAAATTTTTGTTATAATCTGGTTGAACTAATTCCACTTGTGCTATTAAATTATCTTTAAGTTCTTTAAAAGCTTTAACAGCTGTGTCGTCTAACTGTATTGTAATTTTTGTAGACATTCTACTAGAAATTTTTCCATTATCTCCTCCTAGGTTTGGCAATTTTTGCATAATTTCGGACAAATTTACGATAATAGCCGGTGAGGCCTAGAAAACTTCGAAGCTCTCTAATGTTTTGTGGAATCGGATACTTCATAATTGTGGAGATTTTCTCAGGATCTGTTTTAATTACATTGTGAGATACTATATAACCTAAAAATGCTGTTTCTAATTTAAAGAATTTAGATTTTGTAGAGAAATTTTCATATTTGCTTGTTGTAAAATATTAATTATTTGAATTAAATCAGTATAATGTTGTTCAATTGTATTAGAAAAGATTATTATATCATCCATATAAACATGACAAGTTTTTCCGACTTGTTCTCTCAATATGTCTAGGGGCGTTTTCCGTTATTTATAGAGAAAGCTGTTTTTTCAATATCTGAATTTTTCATTAAAATTTGGTGGAATCCTGATTTCAGATCAATTGTTGAAAAATATTTTGACTTCCCTAAGTTAGATAATATTACAGACGGATCTTGCATCGGATATCTGTCAGGTATTGTGCTTTCATTTAATTTTTTATAGTCAATAACTAATCTATGTTTTGGAGATCCATCTTCGTTTTGACCTTTTTTGGGCACTACTAAGATTGGTGAATTGTAGGGGCTTCTACTTGGTGTTATATCGGTACGAAAAGGAATTTGCGTATTTATTTTATAATGCTCCTTTTCAATTTTATTCATAACTTTATTTTCAAAATCTTTTATTTGATTTGAAATTATATTTAGGTTATGAATTTTTTCTTTGTCGGAAAACTCAACGACTGCGTGCTCGGTATTTGTGGATTCCAAGCTATTTGATTTAAGACTGTCGGAATTATCATCGTCGTCTTGTTCAGGATTTTTCAGGATTTTCAGATCCCAAACTATTAGTTTTATTAATGACGGATAATTCAACGTCGTCGTGCTCAGGATTCAGTGATCCCAAGCTATATAAACTGCCTTCAGCTATTACCGTTTCGGTTTTATATACCTTTTGCTCATCTAAATATTTTTTAATTATATATTCTTTTAATGGAAGAATATTTTTTTCCTCAATTAAACACAAATCGTTTTTTTCCTCGTCAAAATATTCGAGTTTCTCTTTATTTCCCTTATACTCCATGATTCCTTTCTCGATATCTAATTTAGCTCCAATCTTTCAGATTCTAGATTCCAATCAGATTCCAATCTCATCAGATTCTAAACCCTCAATTTCATAGAATAAATGATTGAATATCCATGAACTGTAGATACTCTTTTGTGTATTGATTCATCTGTAAGGTGCTGATCTAAAAAATGGCCCTCGTTGATATTATTTACTCTCATTGTTTTTTGAGCTGGCTGGTTGACTGTTCCCGTTGATTCCCGTTTTATCGGTGGGTGTGTTTCGGACTGATTTACATGACCGGCGCTTGTGTTGTGTTTTTGCGCTGGGTATTGATTATAATTATTTCTTTGGAAATTATTATTAAAGTTGTGTCGGTTATTATTATAATGCCACTGGTTGTTATTATTCCTAGGATGATTATAATTTTTATACGGACGATTTTGAACTCTTATGGAGCCGACTACTTCCATAGGTTCTGGTGGTGGTTGAACTTTGGAATTATTATTAAAATTCCAATTGTTATTCGCTCCGAAGTTCCCGTTTTGCGGCCAATTATTATTTATCCTATTTGGTGTATTATTAATCTGTCTAGAGGCAAATCTAAGAATGTTTCCTTGATTTTTGTTTTCATTCCTAAATCCATTATACCTATTTGCAAATTGAGCTCTAAAGTTGTTAGAATCTAATTCCTGACACTTTGCCAAAGCATTTGGCAAGTCTGGTGGGTTAAGAGAGAAGAGTGTTTCTGAGATTGAACCGTTTAATCCAGAAATAAAAATTGTTAGAGCGTTGCTCCAAATTGTTTTATTTGTTTCCTTGGTTATAAGGCTGTCCTTTCCATAAGTCATTATAGTTTTATTTATGAGTAACGTCATTTTCTTGTTTACTTCGTTGTAGAATTCTGTAATGGTCATGCGTCCCTGTCTTAAGATGCTTAATTCTGATTCGAGTATTGGTGGAGTATTGGATTGGTCTTTTATCGTTATAAATAAAATCCAATCTGGAAAGAATTGCTTGAAAGTTTAAAACGGTACCATGGTTGGTTAGAGCATCGTGTGCTGCTCCCATGATTTTATTAAGTAAAATTGTTAAAGCGATAAAATAGACTCATTGCGGATTCCGCCGCTTTTCTCCAGCCTACATATTGGGTTATATCACCTGTGAACTTTGGTAAGGATTTAATATAGTTTCGCATTTTATGGTTCGGTCAATTGTTTGGATCTTATAGTCTTCTACCTCATTTTTGTTAGCGGTTAACTGCTCTTCTAACCCTTCAAGTTTTCTGGTTACTTCACTCAACTGTACATTTATTAATCGGTTTATTAATTCCATTGTCAGATTGCTGGCGCTGCATATCCCGCCCGCAGAAAGGGTTGATACTGTACCTCCGGTTGCAATTCTTAAATTTAAATTATCAAAACTATATATCAAATCTTCCAGATTGTTTCAATTAAATTGATATTGTAATATTTAAGTTTAATGTAGTATTCTCTGTATCTTAATCTTAATTTTTTAAATTTTATTTGATTTTTTAGTGTTGATTTTATCTGCTCAAGATACTTTCCGTGGGAGTTCTTCCTTCAGCGTAGTTGGTGGAGGGTAGGGGTTTCCTTCAATTGGTTGGTCTTAATAATTCTTTGTTGGAGTCTTCCTTCAACTGGGTCGTCTTGATTATAATTTATTGCGGTCTTCCTTCAATTTTTTATATAGCCCTTTTTTTTTTTAAATTTGTTTGAATTTCTTTGGGTTTTCACAAGAAGGTAATTAGGACCGGTGGTCCGTCTTTATTTTGACAAAAATCGGAAATAAATTTAAAGTACAAAATTGGTACTGTCGTTAAAGTGAATTTTTTGTTATAATCTGGTTGAACTAATTCCACTTGTGCTATTAAATTATCTTTAAGTTCTTTAAAAGCTTTAACAGCTGGGTCGTCTAACTGTATTGTTATTTTCGTAGACATTCTCCTAGAAATTTTTCAAATTTTTCAAATTCAAATTTTCCGTTATTTATAGAGAAAGCTGTTTTTTCAATATCTGAATTTTTCATTAAAATTTGGTGGAATCCTGATTCCAGATCCATTGTTGAGAAATATTTTGACTTCCCTAAGTTAGATAATATTACAGACGGATCTTGCATCGGATATCTGTCAGGTATTGTGCTTTCATTTAATTTTTTATAGTCAATAACTAATCTATGTTTTGGAAATCCTTCTTCGTTTTGACCTTTTTTGGGCACTACTAAGACTGGTGAACTGTAGGGGCTTCTACTTGGTCTTATATCGGTACGAAAAGGAATTTGCTTATTTATTTTAGAATGCTCCTTTTCAATTTTATTCATAACATTATTTTCAAAATCTTTTATTTGATTTGAAATTATATTTAGGTTATGAATTCTTTCTTTGTCGGAAAACTCAACGACTGCGTGCTCGGTATTTGTTGATTCCAAGGTATTTGATTTAAGACTGACGGAATTATCATCGTCGTCTTGTTCAGAATTATTCAATCCGAAACTGATATATTGTTTAATAGCGTGCTCAGGATTTTCAGATCCCGAACTATTAGTTTTATTAATGACGGATAATTCAACGTCGTCGTGCTCAGGATTCAGTGATCCCAAGCTATATAAACTTTTTTTTTTTTTTTTTTTGGAGTAACTAATTCTATTTATTAAGATTTCAAAAGGAATCGTTCAGTAATTCCTCTGAACTTAACCTAATGTGTGATAAAGATAAATGAGACCAAGTGGTATCTTAATTATAAAGTACAAAAGAAAATGTAATATGTTATGTTATCCTCCGGGTAAGGAGATCGCTGGGGTGTACCCTCTTCAGTCTTCGGAGAGAGATGGGATCAGCTAGGATAGTTGCTAGTCGGTTCGGGTGGGCCATAAGCCTGTCGGCATAACGGCTGCTGTGGAAATTAATCTGATCCCCAAGAAGGGTAACTTTCAGATCTCTTTCGATGACTATGTTCGTCACGTACCAGGGGAGCCCAGATGCGTGACGTGCAGCTCTTGACTGGACCACACGGAGCCTATTAAGCTGGGATTTGGCGGCAGTTCCCCACACCTGGATGGCATAACTCCACGTTGGAGCGAGAATGGCTTTGATTAAAAGAGCCTTAGAGCTCATTTGAAGTTTGCTGGAGTGGAAGAGCCAGTCGAGCTTTTTTAGCTTCGCCAGTGACTTTGATTTGACCGACGTGATGTGAGCTATATAAACTGCCTTCAGCTATTACCGTTTCGGTTTTATATACCTTTTGCTCATCTAAATATTTTTTAATTATATATTCTTTTAATGGAAGAATATTTTTTTCCTCAATTAAACACAAATCGTTTTTATCCTCGTCAAAATATTCGAGTTTCTCTTTATTTCCCTTATACTCCATGATTCCTTTCTCGATATCTAATTTAGCTCCAATCTTTCAGATTCTAGATTCCAATCAGATTCCAATCTCATCAGATTCTAAACCCTCAATTTCATAGAATAAATGATTGAATATCCATGAACTGTAGATACTCTTTTGTGTATTGATTCATCTGTAAGGTGCTGATCTAAAAAATGGCACTCGTTGATATTATTTACTCTCATTGTTTTTTGAGCTGGCTGGTTGACTGTTCCCGTTGATTCCCGTTTTATCGGTGGGCGTGTTTCGGACTGATTTACATGACCTGCGCTTGTGTTGTGTTTTTGCGCTGGGTATTGATTATAATTATTTCTTTGGAAATTATTATTAAAGTTGTGTCGGTTATTATTATAATGCCACTGGTTGTTATTATTCCTAGGATGATTATAATTTTTATACGGACGATTTTGAACTCTTATGGAGCCGTCTACTTCCATAGGTTCTGGTGGTGGTTGAACTTTGGAATTATTATTAAAATTCCAATTGTTATTCGCTCCGAAGTTCCCGTTTTGCGGCCAATTATTATTTATCCTATTTGGTGTATTATTAATCTGTCTAGAGGCAAATCTAAGGTTGTTTCCTTGATTTTTGTTTTCATTCCTAAATCCATTATACCTATTTGCAAATTGAGCTCTAAAGTTGTTAGACTCTAATTCCTGACACTTTGCCAAATCATTTGGAAAGTCTGGTGGGTTAAGAGAGAAGAGTGTTTCTGAGATTGAACCGTTTAATCCAGAAATAAAAATTTTTAGAGCGTTGCTCCTAATTGTTTTATTTGTTTCCTTGGTTATAAGGCTGTCCTTTCCATAAATCATTATAGTTTTATTTATGAGTAACGTCATTTTCTTGTTTACTTCGTTGTAGAATTTTGTAATGGTCATGCGTCCCTGTCTTAAGATGCTTAATTCTGATTCGAGTATATATATTGGACTTCTATCGTTATAAATAAAATCCAATCTGGAAAGAATTGCTTGAAAGTTTAAAACGGTCCCATGGTTGGTTAGAGCATCGTGTGCTGCTCCCATGATTTTATTAAGTAAAATTGTTAAAGCGATAAAATATTGTTCACTTTCAATTTTATATAGACTCATTGCGGTTTCCGCCGCTTCTCTCCAGCCTACATATTGGGTTATTTCACCTGTGAACTTTAGTAAAGATTTAATTACCTCTAATGAAGTTTCGCATTTTATGGTTCGGTCAATTGTTTGGATCTTATAGTCTTCTACCTCATTTTTGTTAGCGGTTACTTGCTCTTCTAACCCTTCAAGTTTTCTGGTTACTTCACTCAACTGTACATTTATTAATCGGTTTATTAATTCCATTGTCAGATTGCTGACGCTGTATATCCCGTCCGCAGAAAGGGTTGATACTGAACCTCCGGTTGCCATTGTTAAATTTAAATTATCAAAACTATTTATCAAATCTTCCAGATTGTTTTAAATTACATTGATATTGTAATATTTAATTTTAATGTAGTATTCTCTGTATCTTAATCTTATTTTTTTTTTAATTTTATTTAAAGACTTAGTGTTGTTTTTATCTGCTCACGATACTTTCCGTTGGAGTTCTTCCTTCAGTGTAGTTGGTGGAGGGTAGGGGTCTTCCTTCAATTGGTTTGTCTTAATAATTCTTTGTTGGAGTCTTCCTTCAATTGGGTCGTCTTGATTATTATTTATTGGGTTCTTCCTTCAATTTTTTATATAGCCTTTTTTTTAAATTTGTTTGAATTTCTTTGGGTTCGTAGTTGAGTTCCGAATTTGTATTATTATTGTGTTCTCGTAATTTGTATTAAGTATTCAGTCCACCTTTTTATATTAAATTCTTAATTGGATTATTGCATTAATTGATTTCCAATCAAGTTTTTCCACGATCACTTTCACAGTAGTTAGGTGTTGTTGGATTGTTTTGGATATTTTAATTTTTCCACTAAAAATATGGATTGTTGGCGGCGCGAGTTCTGTTTTATATTTAACTTATTATCGTTAATATTTATTTAGAACTTTTAAATACGCCGCCCCACGTTGGGCGCCAATTAAAATTGTTACTCTTTATTTATTTAAAAAAATAAATTTTATTTTTTATTATTTAACATTTATTCGGTGATAAACTTTTTCACTTATACTGTTGACGATCTCGTCCCGATTCTGACTGATCTTCAAATTCTAAGTCCTAATCCAATCAACCTCGGCCAGAAGCTTTTCTTTTGGAAAATTACCAAACTTTCGATAAAAGCTTTATGCTGAAATTATTCCACTGCATTGTGAAATTCAATTCTGCTGATCGATTTTTTGATTGTTTTTGATTGATGCGCAATAAGTCGGCCGTGGTTTGGTCTCCAAGCGGAAGCTGTGTTTACGTTAAGTTTGGGTTGCTTATGTTAGAGGGTAGCTGAGTGCTGGCAAAGGCAATGACAAAAACAAAGACAAAGGAAATGCCGACGAGATTGAGAATTGAAATTTGTTTATAAACTGTGGAAGGGAGCTATGTTCATGGGTTGGATAACTTACACGCAACTTTGCATAATTGTGACTTTTGTATTTTCAACATTTACAATCTCAGATAAAAACCCGAAGGTAGAAATGAAAAGATTGTATTCTTTCATAGAAAGTTTCACACCAAAATTATATATAGACCCCGAAAAACAAATGTCATATCTGCCGCAATATCACGAATAAAAATAAATAATATTGGAAACAGCGATATTGAACAATCAAGCTCAGATCAAAATACACAGCATTCTGCTGAAAGTAGTTTTGAAAATGTAATACAAGAGACCAGTTTCAGCAACAACTTATATTAACAAAAGGGAGGTATACAATACATAAGTCATTGAGAGTTTTAGATAAAACACGACATATAATCGAATGACACACTAGAAAATCTAGTAGGAATATTAAGAAAATATCTACCAATAAACACAACGGTACATTACATTGCACATTAGAATATCTTTATCATATCCAATGTAATGTAATTTAAAACATAAATTTTCCAAAAAAAAAGGCATTACATTGAGAAATAAATATTTCATAAAAATAATACGTAGTAGAAAATAAAATTTATAAAATAAATAAAAATATTAAAAGTGTTTATTGCAAAAGACATATCTGGAGGCACGAAGTGCGTTCACAAGCACTCAACAATCATTGCCTTATTCATTTTTCACACTACTCACGCTGAATACTCTAACAAATATTCTACTATAAATTATTTTTAAAATTTATTTTGTGATATTTTGATTCGGTTATTATTATTATTCGGAATTGTGCGGGTGATCATCCTACCGGGTTTAAATGATGTGAGACACACCTAAACAATCAATACGTATGTGCAAACTGCATGGAGAATCACCCTGAAAGTTTTAAAGGCTGCAAAGTCAGAATAGAATTGAGTAAAAAATTAAAGCCAGGGCCTAGGCCACCCAACTACACCATTAACAGAAATAATGAAACTTATAAAAAACGTACAAGTAAATAGTAGTAAATTATGTGAGGCGTGTATTAACGGAAAGCAATCAAGACTAAAATGTGAAAAACACAAAAATAAAGGTTAAACTATATATTGATAATGGAAGAGAATATCTCTCTAATTAAATGCGTGAATTTTGTGTACACGACCGGATTTAAGTACATCGATAAGTATCTTAAGTCGATATACTAACTACAATAATAGGGCCGGAAATGAGACTGACAGAAGAAGTACTACAGGATATATATTTAAAATGTTTGAAAATTTTTCAATTTTCTGGAGTACTATGAAACAACAATCTGTTGCTGCTTCATCTACCGAAGCTGAATATATGGCCTTATTCGAAGGAGTAAGGGAAGCATTATGGCTAAATTCATTAACGAATGAAATGAAATTAGAATTAAATGGTCCAATAGTTATTTTGGAGGATAGCCAAGGTTGTATAAGTATAGCCAATAATCCCATTTGCCACAAGAGAACTAAGCACATAGACATCAAATATCATTTTACCAGAGAACAAATTGAAAACAAACTAATTTGTGTTAAGTATCTTTCCACAGATTTACAATTGGCTGATATTTTGACAAAGCCAATACCAAAGCCAAAGCCAGGTTCACTGCACTGCGAGACCAACTGGAGCTTACCGAATTTGAATAAGCAATTAATATTTTTATATGAAGTCTGTATCTTATATATATATAACCATAACCATAATCAATTCAAATCAATTACTTGTCTAATCATTACTATGTTTATTTAAGTGAATCTTGTTAAATTTTTATTTGATTGAACTAATTGGGTTATAGTTATACTGGATTTCCCCAATTCTTTGGGGAATAAATGCTGGATCAATAAAGTAGCCCAGAGGAAAAGAAAAGAATTGTAGTATGCACACATATCGATTAACCACTGTATTCATAAAACACTACTTGGTAAATGCATCTATCTGTACAATAACATATTCTTTACGATCGCTTTTATCACTAATGGATAAAATGATGATGCTCATCAGGAGTGGTATCTAGTACACGGAGCTACCTGCGTTCCAGGAGGAATGGGCCCAGTGTGCCCTGGCTCGAGTCTCCAGCCTTCAGGGGGACATCACCATTGGAGCGGTCTACTTCCCCCCAGACACTCAGTCACCGAGACTCACTTACAAGAGCTTTTCGAGTCCTTTGGTCCTCGCTTTATAGCAGCCGGTGACTTTAACGCCAAACATTCTTGGTGGGGGTCCCGCTCCATTAACCCCAAAGGCAGAACGCTCCACAGGTTCGTGCAGAGCAGAAGACTGGATTGCCACTCCACTGGTGAGCCAACCCACTGGCCTACTAACCCTGCCTTGCTTCCCGACCTCTTGGATTTTGCCATCTCCAAAGGCATAGGACAAACCAGACTCACATGCACCACTTACAACAAGCTGCTATCCGACCACAGTGCAATAAGAATGCTCCTCAATATCCCCGTCCTAAAAAAGACCTGCCCAGAAGACTCACCGGGAAGCATACCGACTCCTCCAAATTTACCTTCTGGATGCTATCCTCCCTGGACCCGGATCCTCCTCTTTCCTCACCAAGTGACATTGATGCGGCGATCAAGACACTCACTGAGGAGATGCACAATGCGGCTAAGTTCGCCAACCCTCCTCCTCCAACTACCCCGAGAACACCTGAGCGAGATCTCCACCTTTGGTCTCCAGAGATTGCGGCCTTCGTGGCGGAGAAGAGAAGCCTCAGACGTATCTGGTTCTCCTCGCGCAACCCAAGGGATAAAGCGGCACTCAACAGAGCAGCAAGGAGCTTAAGGACAAGCTTTGCACACTACGGCAGGACTCATTCAATAGATTTCTTGAAGAGCTGGAACCTGGTGACCCGCAACATAATCTGTGGCATGTCACGCGCACATCAGGAGGCCTGCAAAAAAGGCGTCGCCAGTGCGCAAAGCGGATGGCTCTTGGTGCCGTTCCGATGACGAAAGAGCAGAAGCATTCGCAGATCACCTCCAGAACGCATTCACCCCATTCAACAGATGCACTGGTGAAGAGCGTGCTGCCACCACCAGGTTCCTTGAGAGTCCATCTCCACCCAGCTTGCCGATAGAGCCCGTCACCCCTGAAGAGGTTGCGCAGGAGATCGCCTCCCTAAAGGCCGCAAATCCCCGGACTGGATCGTATCGACGCCACTTCCCTCAAAAATATGCCTCCTCCTTGTTCCCAGATGTTGGCTAACATCTTCAACAGCTGCTTCTCACTAGGGTACTTCCCGAGATCATGGAAACGTGCAGAAGTCATCCTCATCCTTAAACCTGGAAAACCTGAAGCCAATCTGGCTCATATAGACCGATTAGTTTGCTGGCAATACTCTCCAAAATACTCGAAAGAGTATTCCTCATCCTTAAACCTGGAAAACCTGAAGCCAATCTGGCCTCATATAGACCGATTAGTTTTCTGGCAATACTCTCCAAAATACTCGAAAGAGTATTTCTGCGCAGAGTGTTGCCAGTACTGGACGAGGCTGGTTTGATCCCGGATCACCAGTTTGGCTTCAGGCGATCTCATGGAACACCCGAGCAATGCCACCGGCTCGTATCAAGAATCCTCGATGCATTCGAGAAGAGAATTCCAAGTGCGTTGCAGATCCTCATCCAGCACGCCAAGGCCCATAAGAGCCGGAGTACCTCAAGGAAGCGTCCTTGGTCCCATCCTCTACACCCTCTTCACAGCAGACCTTCCTATAATACCCTCCCGTCACCTCACAATTGCTACCTATGCCGACGACACCGCGCCACCGCTACTAATCCAGATAGAGCTTCAGCCATCATCCAGAGGCAACTGGATGCTCTGAATCCATGGCTGAAACGATGGAATATTGCGGTCAACACCGAAAATCTCCCACACAACATTTTCCCAGCGCAGAGGAGAATGCCCTCCGGTCACTCTTGACGGCGACACGATCCCTACTACCAGCACCCCCAAATACCTAGGGCTTACACTGGATAGAAGGCTGACATGGGGCCCTCACATTGATAGGAAGCGTACCCAGGCCAACATACGCCTTAAGCAACTCCACTGGCTTGTTGGGAAAAGTTCCAAGCTGGGGGACAAAACGAAGCTGCTTGTCTACAAGACTATTCTCAAGCCAATATGGACTTATGGAATCCAGCTGTGGGGCACTACAAGTGCTTCACACAGAAGGAAGATCCAGCGATTCCAGAACCGATGCTTGAGAATAGTCTCCAACGCCCATCCCTATCACGAGAATGCTGCCATCCACGAGGAGCTCGGAATTCCGTGGGTGGAAGATGAGATCTACCGACTCAGTGAGAGATACGCCAGAAGACTGGAGAGTCACCCCAACCACCTGGCCATCAATCTGCTAGACAACAGCCATTCCACAAGACGTCTGCAGAGAACGCACCTGCTTGACCTCACGCAACATTAATGTATATTTGTAACCCCTACCCAAGTACATTCTAAGTACTCCCCGTATGTCAATGTTCCCCACATAAAATTTAATTATTGTCCAATAGGACAGATTTTAAATAAATAAACAGAAAAGGGAAAAAAAAAAAAAGGTGCTAGTTGTCGCACAATGTTCGCAAGTATACTTGGGGCTTTATGGTCCAGTCCAGTCCAATACAAATTTCCTGTTGATTGGGATTGTAGTCCGTAGGCCCTATGTCCTTAGGCCCTCTGTCCTTAGGCCTTAGGTCCTGGTCCTGTCACGGTCGCCATGTTATGAATAAAGTCCTCTAGTTGTTTTTCTGAAGCATAGCTCCGATTATTTTTAATTGAAGTTCCTTTCCGTTGTAAAACTCAACTAATTCTTAAAGCTAATACAATATTCCCCTTAGGCTATGAAGAGATGCAGAGATGCGTTGAGAGAGAATGCTATGTGCGCACATTATGTACATAGCGGCATTTGGTTAACGTGGAAAAGCTGCCCATGCACTTATGTAGTGTGCTCCATAAGTGGGCGATCATATAACGCTTCCACTTGAACATTATTGTTTATGCTATCACTGCCAATGCGTATGTAATTATGTTAGTGATTTATGCAATTATATAGAGTACATTGTACTTTCTATATGTACGCATACCACACCCCTTCCTGTTCCAAACTTTTCATCTAATCTAGTATACCCTTTTACTTTTCCAGTAACGGGTATAAAAAGGTAAAAGAGATTAAAGCTTTCCTTGGATTAACAAGATTTTATCGTAAATGTATCCCATATTATGCAGACATAGCAAAACCAGTGACCAAATGGAAAAAATGCTCAAGACATTGCACATTGAGGCATTCAAAAAACTTTAAGCTTTCTTAATAAGAGAATCAATTCTCCAACTACCAGATTTAAAATTACTTTAACCACAGATGCCAGTAATTTAGCCTTTGGGGTGGTACTTTTTCAAAATGGTCATCCTATACCCTTTATTAGCAGACCACTTAATTTTTTTTTTTAACTTTGCTATATTTATTTAATCTTCTTGAATAAGAACTAACAATAAGTTTAAAAATCTTAGTTATTACAAATTTCTAAGCAGTTGTTTTATTTTTCCAACTGTTCTGTCATTAAACGTCCCTAAAATTTTCTTCGCTGGGTTGGTAGGTTCTTTCGATAGGTGGTTGAGGAAAGCTAGCTATGATATTTTTCAATAAGTTCTGGGATTGGTGGAATATTTAAGTCTCTTTGGATGTTTTCGTTCCGAATGATGATGATGATAAACCAATCTTCCTTTGGGTTGAAGTCTAATTGGCAGTTAAATTTTTTATAAATTCAGTGCCAATTATTCCATCGCATGGTATGGGAAATTGTTGATTAACAATATGAAAATTGTGAGGGATTATGTATTTATCTGTTTGTAACTCTATTGAGGTTAAGCCTTAGATTCAATAATCTCTTGGCTTATGCCTTGAATGTTTATTATACTGTCATCTTGTATACTTTTGAAGTAGTCGGCTTCTTCTTTTAGTATGGAAATATCTGCGCCCGTGTCAACTAGAAAATTAATATTTTCCTGTTGCCACATGGTCAAATGCAATGAATATATTTATACTTAGATTGATCTGAGAGATTTTGCGAGTTTCACGAATTATTTTGGGTTACCCTCACGTTAGCATTGTCATTGTTATTGACAACATTATTGTCCTTCTTGTTATTATATCAATTCTGATTGTTTCGGCTTCCTCTATTTGAGTTGCCACGGCCTCTATAATTGTTACCCTTATTTTCGTTTCCGTTATTGCCGTAATTGTTATTATAGTTATTGTATCGGCTATTGTAATGACCATTGCCTCTGCCGCGACCATTACCTCTATAACCTTGGCCTCTAGAGTTAGAATTAGAGTAATCTCTCTTTGAATACATTACATGATTCACACTTCCGTATACTCTGGTGCTAGTTCTTATGTACGTACCTATGACAGCGTCCATAGTTGTACACGTACCTGCTTCTAGCACAGTTTTCACATTTTCGTGTTCGGTCTTTTTGATCATCACATCGATGATATACATCATACATACATTATCTACAGTTATTGTAAAGTTTTCGCACAAATTATGTAATCCATTAATTGTCTACCGTTAAGTTTAGTCCTCAAATTTCATGATTGTCCTCAAGGACAGTTTAAATAAATAGAAAAAAAAAAAATAAATAAAAAAAACATCGATGGCATACCTAGTACTCCAATCTATTGTCTTGCTCACTTTGTAAACCTCATTTATTTTATATACTTCATTTGATTTTATACTTGGACTGCAATGTCCTCAAATGATCCTTTTGCAAGGTCAACTAATTTGATGGCCAGAATAAACCTAACTTTTGTCCATCAATCTCCGGTACTGCACTCAAAACTTCACTTATGTAGGCCTTAATGCCGGCCGAATTGTCTTTCATTTTGTTTTATTTTATTTTGATATTCTATATTCTCTGAATCTTCTGGCTCTTGCAACATTGCTGGTATTGTTAGATCGTTCAAGTCTTCTTCTTTTATTTCTAGGTCAGAGTCAGAATCATTGAGTGATTCTGTTTCTTTTCACTAAGAGTAAAACCCATTTTTCAGACAGGTGCTACTTCACCTTAAGGGGTATGACCTCGTGTCAGCCATCCACCAAAATGGTTCAGCACGCGGCGCGCCGCCATCCTCATTCGCAGCAGCATCAAATTCGACACCCAACCCTATTCAAGAGGATTGGGTGCAATGCGCCCGAATATTGGTAAGCACCACCACGGCGACATTACCTTAGCCGCTGCCTACTGCCCACGCAGATTTAGAGCACGGACGAAAAAAAAAAAAACTCCAGACATCTTGGACTTTGCGATCTCCGGCGGCCTGGACCTGGCAAGAATCCAGACCAGAGAGGCATAGCTCCGTTTATTTTAATTGAAGTTCCTTTCCGTTGTAAAACTCGACTAATTCTTAAAGCTAATAAATATTCCCCTTAGGCTATGAAGAGATTCAGAGATGCGTTGAGAGAGAATGCTATGTGCGCACATTATGTACATAGCGGAATTTGGTTAACGTGGAAATGCTGCCCATGCACTTATGTAGTGTGCTCCATAAGTGGGCGATCATATAACGCTTCCACTTGAACATTATTGTTTATGCTATCACTGCCAATGCGTATGTAATTATGTTAGTGATTTATGCAAGTATATAGAGTAATTGCGCTTTCTATATGTACGCATACCACACCCCTTCCTGTTCCAAACTTTTCATCTAATCTAGTATACCCTTTTACTTTTCGAGTAACGGGTATAAAAGGTAAAAGAGATAAAGCTTTCCTTGGATTAACAGGATTTTATCGTAAATGTATCCCATATTATGAAGACATAGCAAACCAGTGACCAAATGGAAAAAAATGTTCAAAGACATTTCACATTGAGGCATTCAAAAAACTTTAAGCTTTCTTAATAAGAGAAATCAATTCTCCAACTACCAGATTTAAAAAATACTTTAACCACAGATGCCAGTAATTTAGCCTTTGGGGTGGTGTAATTATATCCCGGCGTAGTTACGCCCACGTAGAAAAGATTGGTTTTAGTTGATGATATATTTATTTTATTTAATTTGTAGGAGCAGGGAAGGTCCCGCTCCATTCGAAGTTAATTCGTCAATATTTGGCGATCTAAATACAATGGTTTCTTAGCCTAAGTCGAGGAGCAGCGCCGCCGGCATAGCCTGCAGCGCAGCGACGCTTATTTGCGTTTCCTACATATATATATATTGTCGCCGAGCGACGGTGCTGGAGGAGGGGTGCTATAGGCACACATATTAGCGGTCAGCGCTTGGCCAGCGTGAGTACTGCTGATCATGCAAATTTGGTACGTTGCCCTCAACATACGCTTGGGCTGAACTGTTTATGTTCACATTGCAACAGAGTGCTACAATGTGATTGTATATTATGAATACAGTGGTTAACCGATATGTGTGCATACTACATCTCCCTCCTTTTGAAAATAACGTAATATTATGAAGTTATTTTAAAGGTAGTTTATACATTATTAAAAATTGTGTTATGATTGTTTTTAAGTACATTTATGTAGTGAGAATTTTTAAGTAAACCTCAAAAAGAAAAATATTTTTTTTTTTTATTATTATTAATATTATTATTTTTATTTTTATGCCTATGTATGATCATACTATAAATATTTACGACGTCGCAATTTTTAATCTGTCTTTATGAACAGTTTGCTTTTTATTTTATTATTAGTTATTATAATGTTATTATTTTCTCCTATTTCCGTTACTTTATACGGACCTGTATATTTGGAATCCAACTTATGACCTGTTTCGTTTTTTAATAGAACATTATCTCCTACTACTATATCTAAGTTCTTGCTTTCTGATCATAAAGTTTCTTATTTTTCTCTTTATGTTCGTCTATCATAATTCTAGCTCTTTTATAGGCTACTTCTAATCTATATTTACTTTCCTTAGCATAATCATCTACATTATATATGGGTTCTATATTAGTTATGCTATTAAATTGATTTGGCAAGTTATTTGTTTTACCAAAGACAAGTTCGTATGGACAATAGTTATGTGCTATTGATGGGGTCGTGTTAAAACAGTATACGAAATATTTAAGCCATACGTCCCAATCAGTTTTATCAACCGATATGTATGAACGTATATATTCATTGAAAGTTCGGTGACTTCTTTCGACTGTTCCAACTGTCTGGTGATGATGTGCAGTTGATGTTATATTTTTATTTTTAAGATATTTGCACAAGTCATTTATAACTGAATTCTTATATTCTGTTCCCATGTCCGTAATGAACGTCTTCATTGGACCGTACTTTAGAATAAAAGATTCATAAATTGCTTTAGCGACAGTATTTGCACTTTTGTTTGCAACTGGTATGGCAACTAGATATTTAGTTAAATCACATATTAGTGTGATTGCATATTCATTGCCATTTCCTGATTTTGGTAGCGGACCTATAGTGTCCACTATCACCCTGTCGAAAGCTTTTATTGGGGTCTCTGTTATTGTTAAAGGAGTTATTGTATTTCTTGTCACTTTTGATTTTTGGCATTTCTGACATTTTTTAATGTACTCAGTTATATCTTTAGACATACCTTTCCAGTAATAGTATCTTTTGACCTTGGCCAAGGTTTTTGTGATGCCTGCGTGACCTCCTTGTATTGGATCGTCATGAAATGTAGACAATATAGCTTCTTTTTCTTTTAATTTTTCTATTAGGGTCACCGGGTTGAGTAGCGCTACTCTTAATGATTTTAATATTTTATTGCCCATTATTTTGAAAGTATCAATTGAAACATATTCAAAGATATTTTCCCACGGTGCCACTTTGAGTTGGCTGATTTTATTTATACCGGCTTGCATTTCAAGCCTTTGGAAAAAATGACCTAAATCAAGTATTCCATTAGTATATAAATCGCTAACATCATATCTTGCAATAATTTTCTTACCATGTTTAAAGAAACATAGCATATTTTTTATATGCAAGGTCACTACTTTACGTAAGTCGTCATTTTTGATGACTTCATATACGTTGGGCTTTGAAGCTTTTTCTATAGATTGCTTAGGCAATTCTATTTCTTTATCTCCTGCGCAGGATTTTTGTCTACTTTGATATCTTGTAGTGACTTTCTTTATATTTCTGTTCATTTCTTGTAGTTCTTGATGGTTATTCTTGATAACGCATCAGCTACATAGTTGTCTTTTCCCTTTAGATACTCAACTGTAAAATTATACTCCTCTAATTCAAGTCTCATACGAGTTAGTTTAGAGCTCGGATTTATCATAGAGAACAGGTATGTAAGTGGTCTGTGGTCTGTTTTGACAGTGAAATGTCTACCATAAATATATGGTCTGAAATGAGTTATTGCCCAATGAATTGCTGCCAATTCTTGTTCTGTTGTGCTTTTATTACTTTCACCTTTTGTAAACGCTCTTGATGCATATGCCACTGGAAGTTGGAGACCTTTTTTGCATTGAGTTAACACTGCTCCACAAGCTTGCTTACTTGCATCCGTTATTATGCAAAATTCTTTGCTGAAATTTGGGTATTGTAATAAATTGGGATTAACTAGTGCCGATTTGAGGTGTTCGAAGGCATGCTGGCATTCAGCTGTCCATTCGAATTTTACATCTTTTTTACATAATCTTGTTATGTGACGAGAATATTCGGCAAAATTTTGGATAAAACGTCTATAGTAATTGCAAAATGCAATAAATCGTCTAGCACTGTCCGCATCGTGTGGGACTGGATAATTTTTGATGACGTCATACTTTTTGTCATCTGGCAAGATTCCTTTATCTGTGCATTTGTGTCCCAAGAATGTGACTTCATGCATGAAAAATGAACATTTTTCTGGATGTAGCTTTAGGTTGTATTTCCTGCATTTCTCAAAAACATCAGTCAAGTTTTTAACCATATGTTTTTCGGAACAACCAATAACTATTAAATCATCCATATACAGGAATGCTTGAGAAGGTTCAAGTCCAGAGAAAGCTATAGTCATCATTCTCTGAAAAGAATTTGGTGCTATTTTTAGACCGAATGGTAATCGCGTGAAGCGATATGAGCCATTGCTCGTTGAAAAAGACGTTACATCTCTTGAACTTTCTTCGAGTTCAATTTGATGAAAACCTGACATTAAGTCTAGGCACGAAAAATATTTTGCTCTACCTAGTTGATCTAAAATATCATCAATTCTAGGGAGTGGGAATTTATCGGACAACAATTTTTTATTAATTTGACGATAGTCAATTACTAATCGCCATTTTTTCTTGTCAGAACCAGGAAGAGATTTCTTTGGAACTAACAAAAGTGGGCTGTTATATGGGGACACAGACGGTTCGACTATTTTGTTGTTAATTAATTTTTCTACCTGTACTTGAATTTCGTCAAGTTGACTATGAGGATTTCTATAATTTTTAATATATACTGGTTCATCATCTGTCAATCTTAGCTTTTGTTTGTAGAAATTATTTGTTGTGATTGATTCGGTTTCAAGTCCGAATACATCGCTATACTTGGTGCATAAATCTGTTAGTGTAGATTTGAATTGTGGTGGAAAATTTTTTGTTAATTGAGACATGACAGTTTTTTCTCTTGCTTCAGGATTGGTTTGAACTATGTCATAGTTCGAAAGTGATTCATATTGTAGATCTTTTATATTTACTATTTGATCTTTATTATTTGTATTCAGAAATCGGACAAATGCATTTTTGGTTGTTGCAACTGTGTTTGCAACATAAATGCCTTTTTGAATTTCCTGGTTTTTTACTAAAACACTATCTTCATTTGAGGATAGTCGTATTTTTCGGACAACCTGGGATCTTGCTGGTAGAATTATTGAGTTATTACCAGAGCTGTATGTTATTGGAACGTATATTGGGAAATTCAAATTAGTTGGTCTCATCTTGAGCCAATCTTCTGTTTGATTAAAATCTAATTGACAATTGAATTTCTTTATGAAATCAATTCCTAATATTCCATCACATGGGATTAAGAAATGTGAATCTACTATATGAAAATCGTGTGGAATTATGTAATTGCCTGTCTGTATCTCAATTGAAGTTAATCCTTTGGATTGAATTAATTCTTGTCCTATTCCTTGAATATTAATTTTATTGTTGCCTTGGATATCATTAAAGATATCAGAATTTTCTTTTAGAAGGGAAATATCTGCACCTGTGTCTATTAAAAAGACAAGTTTTTTATTTGTTTCTACATTGACAAAATTAACAAATATGTTTTGGCTAAGATTAATTGTGTGAACCTTGTGTCTATTTATTGATGAGCAGCTAAAGGGTGTTCGGAGTTTCCCGAGTTATTTTGGGCTACTCTTACATATCCCTGATTATTGTTGTTTTGGCCTCGGTTCGAGTTGCCACGGCCTCTAAAGTTTCCTCTATTATTATTGTTATTGGTATTGTTATAACGATGACCGCCTCTGTAATAAGGGCGGCCCCTTGTGTTATAACGACCGCGGTATGTACCGCGCTGAGTCTGATTTTGGTAGAACAGAACAGCGTTGGAATGTCCAGTTGCTTCTGTGCAACTGTCTATAAATTTAGATATGGCATCGTTCATACTGTTGAACGTGCCTGCTTGCATGATAACTTTAACTTTATCAATCGAGCAATTCCTCGTCATTGCTTTGACGGCTTGTGTCGTGCTATATTTGTTTGCAAGTTCTGGTTTCAAACCATCACTAATATAAGCACCTTCTAGAGCTTTTGTTAATTGCTCCACCTCTTGCGTGTAAAGGTTGGCTGTTTTGTTCTTTTGCTGCAGATTTAGTAATTTTGCAGAGAGTACCTCAACAGATTCACCCTTTACTGTTCGCGAGAGTTTATCTTTAATTTCCTGTATAGTATTTTCCGTGCTAATGAGATTCCTAGCATGGCCTTTTAGTTTGGTCTTAATGACATTGACTGCTAAAGTCTCATGTTCTCCTTTTATCGAATCTAACAAGTTCAGAGCGTCTTTGAAACTCTGTAGGTTTTCTGCTTTGCCGTCGTACTCAAATAATAGAGACGAGGCTGTTTTTAGGAAATCTACTTCTGATTGTGCCATCTTGTCTACTATTTTACTTTCTGTTGGCTTATTTCTTTCCTCAGCAATTACGTCTAGTAATAGTTCAGCTGGGAAATTTAGTGTATTTGGAACAAGTACTTGTAACTTGTGCCTTTGTGACACATATAATATGTTCTCTTTAATCGAGATATTATATCTTTTACTTGTGTCTGTTGTAACGAAGAAAATTTCGTATTGTGGTCAAGTATTATGACACGAACCTCGTTATATTTTCCTAATAGTGTCTCTAAATGTTTATCTTTGTATCGTTACTTATTGGTGCACTCTTATTGAGGCACTTAAACGATCTATCAAAGTCTTCCCGCAGTTTCTTGATTTTAGCTATTATATTTAGCCAATCCATCAAGTTAGGAACTGGGGTTGTTAATAAAAAGATTTATTTAATAAATTTAATAAAAAGATTTATTTAATTATATTTTATATTTCATTTTATATTTTCATATTTATTTATATGTTCATATCTAGGCTTTTTTTTTTTCTTTTTGAAGCTTTTGACAGGGCAGTTTTATGTTTGCTTACTTGTGTTAAATTTGGTTTTTTTTTTTTTTTACTTTATTTATTGCCTTTCAGCTATCAAACCCTGTCCAAGTCATTAGCTCTGCTTACATATCTTTTCTTAAGGCATTTACTATGCATTTTGTATATTTTATAGCATGTATTTATCAACATAATTATTGTTATAATAATTAAACAAATTATTATGTAATCCAGGTTTAAAGGAACAACTTCGACCTTGTTGATTACATTGGCAGTGGAGTCCACTGACTTAACATCTACTAGACCCATTTTTGAAAAGATTTTTTCTCCTAATACAGTATTTTCTGAATATATTGGGTCTGGGTAAAATTTACTTATAGAATTGTCAAATGACATTTACTTATTTTGTATTTATTGATTTTGTTTTTTTTTTTTTTAATTTTAAAATATCATTTTTTTTTTGTTAAGACGCCTTGCGGCGGTGAGAAATTTAAAATTAATTCATCCGTATGAATTTACAGCTTTCCTACCTAAATTTTCGTTTGGCTTTACAGGCCGAACTTCTCATCGGGCAGAAAAGGTTCCGCTCAATGTTACAATTTGTTTTTATAATTATTAAAAAAAATATGCATCACAGTGCAATCAGAAAAAAAATTTTGCACACAGTGCTATTAAAAAAAAAATTTTTGCGCTCTTTGAAGCGCTGTCGGTTCCCTCTTGTCATTTGTTGTTGGAGATCCACCGTTGCTGTAGTGTGCGGATAGCGCACCACAGTGTGAATACTATTCCCGCGTTGACGTAGTGGGCGGGCTGCACACCACGTTATCCTGTGTCAGCTGGGCGTCGCCGGTGTTGGCACGCTGACACGCCCTCGATGACGTAGTGAGCGGGCTGCTCACCACGTTGATGATAACGTCCTCTTGTTAGTGTTGGGTGCCGGTGTTGCAATGCCTGCAAGTGCGTTCACAATGTGGTGTGAACAGGGGTCCCTCGCAGTCCTTCGGGCAGATCTTCTTAAATTCCGGAAGGCTTTTCGGCTGGGTATTTTGAATATTATTAATTTTTGGTATGCATTTTATTTCATTTACTGAGTGAGCGGGTGTGGTTGGGCTTGTTTCATTTAGAAATTTGACGTAGTGGTCTAGCTCGGCTTGTAGTTTTTGAGCTTTCGACCATACTGGCGGTGGAGTGTTCGTATATAATAGCCACTTTAGGTGCGCTATTCTCTTCTTTGCTTTATTTCGAACTCCGCCCCTGTTTTTACCCATCACACTCACACTCTACTCACTCAGATCATTGTTTCTCCGCTCCAGTTGTTCGTTGAAGTTGTTGCGTGGTCAAAAGTTTTTTTTTTCTTCTGCCACAGCTTATACGTGTCCTGTCACGGTCGCCATGTTGTATCACCCAGTTGAAAGATTTATTTAATTAGCTTGAATTCACTTTTTATTTATTTGTAGGAGCAGGGAAGGTCCCGCTCCATTCGAAGTTAATTCGTCAATTCATTTGGCGATCTAAATACAATGGTTTCTTAGCCTAAGTCGAGGAGCAGCGCTGCCGGCATAGCCTGCAGCGCAGCGACGCTTATTTGCGTTTCCTACATATATATATATTGTCGCCGAGCGACGGTGCTGGAGGAGGGGTGCTATAGGCACACATATTAGCGGTCAGCGCTTGGCCAGCGTGAGTACTGCTGATCATGCAAATTTGGTACGTTGCCCTCAACATACGCTTGGGCTGAACTGTTTATGTTCACATTGCAACAGAGTGCTACAATGTGATTGTATATTATGAATACAGTGGTTAACCGATATGTGTGCATACTACAAAGGTTCTACTAGCAAAACATACGGGCTTATCACTATGCACCGGACCTTGGGATAGGACAGCTCCTATTGCGAAATTACTTGCGTCCGTGGTTAGTGTAAAAGGTTTTGTAAAGTCCGGGTATTGGAGGATTGGGTCGTTAGAAAGTAAAGTTTTGCAATGTTCAAAGGCCTTTTTGAATTCGTCATCTATTATGATCGATTTATTGTTTCCCCTTAATTTTTGTGTCATGGGTTGGGTAAGTCTCGCAAAATCTCTGATAAATTTTCTGTAATATCCCAACAAACCTAGGAAGGACTTAATTGACTTTTTACTGTGGGGACATGGAAAGTTTTTTATAGCTTCGATCTTATTGGGATTTGGCCTAACACCTTCTTGTGAAACGATGTGGCCAAGGAATTCTGTCTCCCGCCTGAGGAAGTAGGATTTTGTGAGTTGTACTTTAAAGTTGGCAGATCTGAGTCTTCCGAAAATAGTTTTCAAGTGTATGAAATGTTCTTGTAAGGAGGTTGAGAAAATTATTATATCATCTAGGTAAACTAGACAGATAGTCCCGATAAGGTCTCCAAAAATATTGTCCATCACCCTTTGGAAGGTGGCTGGGGCATTTTTGAGGCCAAACGGCATTCTAATGAACTCGTAATGACCTCCCTCTACTGTAAATGCAGTTTTGGGTGTGTCGTCGGGATTCATTTCTATCTGATGGAATCCACTTGCCAGATCAAGTGTGGAGAAATATTTGGATTTGCCCAATCTGTCTAGGATATCCGCGATGTTAGGTATTGGATATCTATCGGATATAGTCTTCTCGTTGAGTTTTCTATAATCGATAACTAGACGCCATTTTTGCTCTCCCGTAGGAGTGATTTTCTTTGGGACAACCCAGACGGGGGCGCTCCACGGGGAATAACTGGATTTGATAATGTCCTGATTTAACATTGCCTCTATTTGTTTTTTGACCTCCTCCTTATGAATGTAAGGATATCTATAAGATTTTGTATGAATGGGGGTGTCGTCCGTGGTTTTAATCGTGTGTGTAATCTTGTTGGTAAAGGTCAATGATTTGTCTTCATTGTAGAAGATATCTAGATAACTTTTGCAGAGTGAAAGTAGGCTTTGTTTCTCTTCAGAGGAGAGGTGATCGACGTCAAGACCTTGTAACGACGTTGCGGAGTTTTGGGGCTGTGGGATGTCTGAAGTGATACTGAAAAGTTCAACATTGTTGGCTGTGGAGTATGACGTGCCTTTTATCGGGCTCTCGAGGTACAATAACTGATCCCTCTCGCTATAGTTTGTGATAACGAAATTAGCAATATTGTTTTGTGAATTATAAATCCCGTCTGATATTATTAAGTCATCATTGACTGCAATTGAATCGATGTAGAAGTCGCCCTGTTTGGTTTCCACTGGTAGTGGCAAAATAGTTTTCGTATGTCCAGAGATATTAAATACGTTTGAAGTTAAGTTACTGTGGGTCCATAAGGGTATAATGGTACTTGGGGTTTTTAGATTTAGGTTAAGTAAGTCTATTTCTGTTTTTAAGTAAGATAATAAGTCCATTCCTATCAATCCGTCAAAATAAGAGTGGAACTTGAAAGGTAGGAGGGTCATTTTGCCCGTGATTTGGAATTCCGGTGGAAATGGTATAGAGACGTTTTGATAGATTTTAAAACTGTTCAGGGCTGTTTTGAGTGTTATGGGCGTATCTAAGGTCACACAGTTCTTAGGGTCGACATATTTTGGGTCGATGAAGGAGTGTGTAGAGCCTGTGTCAATTAAAAACTTCAGGGGATTTGTCTGGGATAGTTTGATTTTTATAAAAGGAAGCGAGGGGCTGTGCGTGGATGGGCTTATGTACCCTGTTGGTTTCCCGAGGCCGTTTGCTGAAAATTTGAATCAAGTTGAGGGTTCTCCTCTATATTATTCAAACTATGTGAGGGTGCTCGAAAGGGGTTTGATGTATTGGCCCGGTTGTCCTTGGTGCCGGATTGGGGTGTGCGATTGTGTGAATTAAATGGTCTATTTTGGCCAGAGTTAGAGTTAGAGTTAGAGTTAGAGTATGGTCCCCTACGGTCATTTCGGTCGTTACGTACGCTGCGGTAATTGTTGTCGTAGCTATTTCGGTAGGTTTTATTGTCTGATCCATTGGGTCCCTGCTCTGGTCTGTTGGTTCGCTTGTTTTGTGCCCTATATAAGGTCTGCTCTATTTGGCATTGCTCATACGCCTGTTCAAGTGTAGAAGGGGACTTTATCCTGACGAAAGTCTTGAGAGGTTCCTTCAAACCAGTCATAAAAGCATTGAGACAAACCTCGTTGTAGACAACCTTTTTTGCATCTACAACAGTGTTGTTGTGTTCGCTGTTCTTGAGTATGGAGAAGAGTTGGCTTCTCACTTTTGATATACCAAAGAACAGTTGGCCCAAGGTCAGGTTGTCCGAAAATGTGTTAAGCTCGCTTAACAAGTTGGCCTCGCTTTTCTTGCTCGAGTAAAGGCGGATGAGGTTGCTTTTAATCTCATCCCAAACCAAGGGGGTATTCGCCAGTTCCAAGGCTTCGTCAGCCCTATCAATGATTTTGTTCCTGATGGTCCTCAGAGTAAGCAGGCCATACGGAGTTTGGTCAGCTCCCCTGATGAGCATCAGGATTTCTTCTACGCTAGTGATAAACCTATCTAATTGACGAGGTGTACCATCAAAGGTTGGCAAATGCTCAACAAATGCCATGATATCTTTAGGTTTGAACGTAGTTGAAATTAAGGAGCTCATACCACTGACAGTGGGCGCCAGAGGGGATGGAGTGGGACGGGCAGAATCGTTTCCCGAGTCCATTATGGGGGTTTGGGAAGGTATTGATTTGGGTTCTTCCGAAATCGGGGGAAGGGAGTCGGGACGTCTAACGGGATGTGGGGGCCTATTAGTGTTTGGTGGAACCCCAACAACCGAACGTGTAGTTTTCCTAAGGTTGTAAACGAACTTTTTTGACATTAAATTTGAGATTACTTAATATATTATGTATGATTGAAAAATAATGAACAAATTTCTTGTTTACTTGTTTACTAGAGTGTATGTGTGTGTAGATATGGTGTGTATAGGTGTCTGTCTTTGGCTTTATATTTTCCTTTTTATGTTCTGCAATGTGATGGGTATTAGTATTTGTTTGATATACAAAATTACACGATGAAAGGAAACAAAATATATCTGTATATGTCGACTTCTTTAGTACATTTGTTTTGGTTATTTTTTAATGTGCAATACATGAGCGTAGCAACCCATTGTAGAAGAGTGAAAGGCGAGAACACTTGACGATACTCAAGCGTTTCCCCCTTCCCTCAGCTACCCAGACATGGGTGCGCCACTACACATGCAGCGTCGTTGTCGCTGTGGTACGCAGAATGAACCTCGCTTGGTTTGAAATGATTTTTGCTTATGTTTTGATTTTTCGCCGACGTATGGCAGTGTACGTTTTGAGTGTACAATGTATTAGAGAGGCTTTGGTGCTTCGTTTGTTTATACCACAGTGGCATGGTGATCAGCGTTTGATTCCATGCCAACGAGGCGGTACAGTACGTGAATGTATTGGATTGTAGTTGATATTGTATGCTCAAATATATAAGTGTATATAGAGGCTTTGTCGATGCGTTGGCCAGCGTATGTAAGTACCGATGACGTGATGATCAGCGGTAGATTCCACATCAGCGCGGCAGTACGATACACTTGCACTTTTTTTATAAAAATTATGCCGTTTGGCAGCGTATGGACATACCGATGGCGTGATGATCAGCGATAGATTCCACGTCAGCGCGGCAGTACGATACCCTTGCACTTTTTTTTTTGTAAGAAATAATGACGTTTGGCAGCGTATGGACATACCGATGACGTGATGATCAGCGATAGATTCCACGTCAGCGCGGCAGTACGATACACTTGCACCTTTTTTTTTTTTTTTTGTAAGAAATTATGACGTTTGGCAGCGTATGGACATACCGATGGCGTGATGATCAGCGATAGATTCCACGTCAGCGCGGCAGTACGATACACTTGCACTTTTTTTTTGTAAGAAATAATGACGTTTGGCAGCGTATGGACATACCGATGACGTGATGATCAGCGATAGATTCCACGTCAGCGCGGCAGTACGGTACACCTGCACTTTTTTTTTTTTGTAAGAAATAATGACGTTTCGCAGCGTATGGACATACCGATGACGTGATGATCAGCGATAGATTCCACGTCAGCGCGGCAGTACGGTACACCTGCACTTTTTTTGTATATTTATTTATTTTTTCATTTTTTTTTCCTCTCTCTTTTTTTTCCTCTGTGTTTGAATTTGAGTTTCATTTGGTTCACAGCTTCGATTTTGTTTTTTTTTTTTTTTTTTAAAAAATTTGTTCTTATTCACTTTCAGTCGACATCTTGCATATAGTTTGCTTCGTTTCTTACAATGGTTACTTACAGGTAGGTGATTATTAAAAGGTAGGACATCCTACCGGCTGCGCCAGTTAAGTCCGTGCACTCGAGGGTGGAGCCGTTTGTGAAGATAAGATGTGTATACGTATGAAGGGTTTTAGGTTTCCCCAGATATTTGTAGTGTAAAGATTTCAAATAAAGAATACGACTGACTTTCTTGAAGTTCAAAATCAGAGTGAAGTTTATTGTCAGCCAGAGGCTACTCGAATACTCCGTTTCCATCTTATACATAAGTACATAGGTTCTTAGTTGTAAACATAATGAACATGCCGACTCGGCATGTGGCTGGCTAGCTGGGGACAATGTTGCAGTGCGACTTTTTGTGCAATGTCAGCATTCGGCCGGAATGTCAGCATTCGGCCGGATGCGGTGTTCCAGTTGCCGTCTTCCCGGTTGAGTGTCCGACGATTTGTTTAGAGGCGTGGGGGTTTAGGGGGTGGGGTGGTAACTCACGCACCTAATTATTTCAGACCCAACCAATACATAAACCCCACAACCCATTATTCAAAAAAATCATTTCCAACAATATCCCAACAAAACCCAAACAACGCATTTTAGAGGAAATACATACCCTCGACTACAACAACCCTCTACATATAAAAATTCTAACTTCCCGATTACTAAACGACTAAGACCATCGGACAGTGAACAAACTAAAATGTCTATTGACGAAATTAGATTCCAAGACGCGCATGAATTCGAACAAGTCCAACCTAATTATTACGAGCAACAGTATTATAACCAAAATCAATACAATCCGTATCAAAATCATAGCTTCATTAATGAAGGGCAACAACAAGTCCAATCTGTACAAATTAATAACAAACAAAACCAAAATAATTCTGAACTAAACGAAAATTTTCGGTTAACAGCCCCGGAAAATACGAATACATAAAAATAATATACAAAGGGCGCTCATACAAATGCCTTCTAAACACAGGATCAACTATTAATATGATCAATGAAAATATATTTTGTCTTCCCATTCAAAATAGTAGATGTGAAGTTTTAACATCAAATAGCCCTATTACCTTGAACGACTTGATTATGTTACCCAGAAATAGTATTTTCAAAAAAACCGAACCATTTTATGTGCACAGATTTTCTAATAATTACGATATGCTAATTGGCAGAAAATTGTTGAAAAATGCTCAATCAGTTATTAATTACAAAAATGACACAGTTACCCTTTTTGATCAAACATACAAATTAATCACTTCAGAATCCGAAAGAAACTAAAATTTGTATATCCAGAATCAATTGCAAGCTCAGATCAGGAATCAATAAAAAAATTAGATTTTTCACAGTTTCGATTAGATCACCTAAATCAGGAGGAAACTTTTAAGTTAAAAGGCTTATTAAATAAATTTAGAAATCTTGAATATAAGGACGGAGAAAAATTAACATTTACAAATACAATTAAACACTTACTAAATACGACACATAACTCCCCGATTTATTCGAAACAATACCCACTTGCGCAAACACACGAAATCGAAGTAGAAAACCAAGTACAGGAAATGCTGAATCAGGGATTAATTATGGAAAGTAATTCGCCACACAATAGTCCTACTTGGGTCGTACCAAAAAAAACGGATGCTTCCGGCATAAATAAGTACAGGGTAGTTATTGATTATAGAAAGCTAAATGAAATAACCATACCTGACAGATATCCAATTCCAAATATGGACGAAATTCTTGGCAAACTGGGTAAATGCCAATATTTTACAACGATCGATCTGGCAAAAGGATTTCATCAAATAGAAATGGACGAAGAATCAATTTCTAAAACTGCATTCTCCACCAAAAGCGGTCATTACGAATACCTTCGAATGTCATTTTGCCTTAGGAATGCACCCGCTACTTTTCAAAGGTGCATGAATAATATCCTTCGACCGTTGCTTAACAAACACTGTTTGGTGTATCTGGATGATATTATAATTTTTTCAACATCCCTTACAGAACATTTAAATTCAATACAATTAGTTTTTACAAAGCTTGCAGATGCAAATTTAAAATTGCAACTAGACAAATGTGAGTTCTTAAAAAAGGAAGATAACTTTCTTGGTCACATAGTTACCCCTGATGGTATTACACCAAATCCTATTAAAGTTAAAGCCATAGTTTCTTACCCAATTCCGACAGAAGTAAAAGAGATAAGAGCTTTCCTTGGATTAACAGGTTATTATCGCAAATTTATTCCAAATTACGCAGACATAGCAAAACCTATGACCAGCTGCTTAAAAAAAGGAGCAAAGATAGATACACAAAAACTTGAGTACATAGAGGCATTCGAAAAACTTAAGGCTTTGATAATTTGTGACCCAATTTTACAATTACCTGATTTTGAAAAGAAATTTGTTTTAACCACAGATGCAAGTAACTTGGCCCTCGGGGCTGTCCTTTCTCAAAACGGTCATCCTATATCTTTTATTAGTAGAACACTTAACGATCACGAATTAAATTACAGTGCTATCGAAAAAGAATTACTCGCCATAGTTTGGACCACAAAAACTTTTCGACATTATTTTCTAGGACGACAATTTCTCATTGCCAGTGACCTCTTAGATGGCTTCATAACTTAAAGGAACCGAATGCTAAGTTAGAAAGATGGAGAGTTAGATTAAGCGAATACCAATTTAAAATAGATTATATTAAAGGGAAAGAAAATTCAGTTGCCGATGCATTATCAAGAATTAAAATTGAAGAAAATCATCATAGTGAAGCTACTCAACATAGTGCAGAAGAAGACAATGGCAACCTTATTCATTTAACAGAAAAACCAATAAAACAAATAATCTTTATTAAATCCGATAAAAATAAAGTAGAGCATTCAAAAATATTCGGTAACTCCATTACCACAATTCAATATGATGTAATGACACTTGAAAAGGCCAAACAAATTTTACTCGATCACTTTATCCATAGAAACATTACCATTTATATTGAGAGCGATGTAGATTTTGAAATTATTCAAAGAGCACACATAGAAATTGTTAATACCACCTACACAAAAGTAATTCGCAGTCTTTTCCTATTAAAGAACGTTGGTTCATACGCCGAATTCAAAGAAATCATACTTCAATCACATGAAAAACTTTTACACCCTGGTATACAGAAAATGACAAAATTTTTTAAAGAAAATCACTTCTTTCCGAATAGCCAACTATTAATTCAGAATATAATAAACGAATGCAACATATGCAATTTGGCCAAAACAGAACATAGAAACACCAAAATGCCTTTAAAAATCACACCTAACCCGGAACATTGCCGAGAAAAATTTGTAGTAGATATTTATTCATCTGAGGGAAAACATTACATCAGTTGCATTGATATTTATTCTAAATTCGCTACACTTGAGCAAATTAAAACTAAGGATTGGATAGAATGCAGTAACGCATTAATGCGCATTTTTAATCAACTAGGTAAAGCCAAATTACTAAAGGCAGACAGAGACGAGCTTTCTCCAGTTTAGCTTTGAAGCGATGGCTTGAGGAAGAAGAAGTCGAATTACAGCTCAATACAGCAAAAAACGGGGTAGCAGACGTCGAAAGATTACACAAAACAATAAATGAAAAAATTAGTATAATCAATTCATCTGATGATGAAGAAATAAAATTAAGCAAGATAGAAACAATCCTCTACACATACAACCATAAAATTAAACATGACACTACTGGACAGACACCTGCTCAAATTTTCTTATACGCTGGGCATCCAATATTAGACACTCAAAAAATTAAAGAGAAGAAAATAGACAAAATAAATGAATACAGACAGGAATTTAATATTGACACTAATTACAGAAAAGGTCCACTACAGAAAGGCAAATTAGAAAACCCATTTAAACCAACCAAAAATGTAGAACAGGCAGACCCTGACCATTACAAAATCACTAATAGAAATAGAGTTACGCACTACTACAAAACACAATTCAAAAAAGAAAAGAAAATTAATAAACTCTCAATTTCACAGGCCCGATAACACTATTGTTTATACTGATCACAGCTGTTCACGGACAACAAATTCAAATTAATAATATTGACACCAACCACGGATATCTCCTTTTTTCTGATAAGCCAGTCCAGATACCATCCTCCTTTGAACATCATTCCTTAAAGATCAATTTAACTGAAATAGACATCGTGGTTGACTATTTTGAGCAATGACTACTCTAACCGATTACCATGCACCCCAGATCAAATTTTTATACAATAAAATAAAAAGAGAACTAGCCGGAATTACCCTGAAACATAGAAACAAACGGGGTCTTATTAACATTGTGGGTTCAGCTTTTAAATACCTATTTGGAACACTAGATGAAAATGATCGAGTCGAAATACAGAAAAAACTTGAAATCAACGCCCATAGCTCAGTAAAATTACATGAACTCAACGACGCCATACGATTGATAAATGACGGAATGCGAAAGATACAGAATTATGAAAATAACCACACCATCATTGACAGTCTTTTGTTCGAACTAATGCAGTTTACGGAATATGTAGAAGATTTGGAAATGGCTATGCAGCTTTCCAGACTTGGACTGTTTAACCCCAAATTACTAAACTACGACAAACTTGAAAATGTGAACAGCCAAAACATTTTGAACATTAAAACATCCACTTGGATTAACTACAATGATAACCAAGTATTAATCATATCCCACATACCCATTTACCGTTCACTAATAAACACAATTAAAATAATTCCTTACCCAGACTCCAACGGCTATCAGCTAGGCAGCTTAAAGACATTATGCCATTCAAGGGTGATCCAGAAACCCTTCACACCTTTATCAGCTCAGGATTACGTAATTTCGTTCTACCAAACAAATGATGTCCGACAACAGAGGATTTTACTGGGAGCCATCGAAAGGAACTTGGACGGACAGATTACACGATCTTTGGGACTTCCGAACATCGAAGATTGGCCTACCCTTAAAGCAAGACTCATCGCGGAATTTAAAATTCAAACACCAAAGTACAAACTTCTGGAGAACTTCAGGGGGACACCATACAGAGGAAGCCTAAGAGCATTCTGCGAAGAAGCGGAAAGACGACGTCAATTACTAATTTCGAAACTACACCTGGAAGGTAACCAATCGGATTTTCTTATTTATATTCAGGCTATTAAAGAATCTATTAAGATACTGATAAGGAAACTACCAATACAATTATTCACTATTTTAGCCTATCACGATATTACAGACTTAAGATCCTTAATTACCATTGCACAAAATGAGGGAATTTATGAAGAACACATTAATTTTGAATTTTATGAAAACCCAGAATATCGTAATAAAAATTCAAATTCTAATCAGAATTCGAAAGCACAAAAATTCAATACAAATGTTCAAACTCAAAATCGACCAAGTTACTCACAATATTCCCAACCCTTCCAACCTAATTTTAATCAATACATTAAACCATTTAGACCTAGCTATACACAGCAGATGACTAACAAACAACCCATGTGGCACGCACCTAATTATTTCAGACCCAACCAATACATAAACCCCACAACCCATTATTCAAAAAAATCATTTCCAACAATATCCCAACAAAACCCAAACAACGCATTTTAGAGGAAATACATACCCTCGACTACAACAACCCTCTACATATAAAAATTCTAACTTCCCGATTACTAAACGACTAAGACCATCGGACAGTGAACAAACTAAAATGTCTATTGACGAAATTAGATTCCAAGACGCGCATGAATTCGAACAAGTCCAACCTAATTATTACGAGCAACAGTATTATAACCAAAATCAATACAATCCGTATCAAAATCATAGCTTCATTAATGAAGGGCAACAACAAGTCCAATCTGTACAAATTAATAACAAACAAAACCAAAATAATTCTGAACTAAACGAAAATTTTCGGTTAACAGCCCCGGAAAATACGAATACATAAAAATAATATACAAAGGGCGCTCATACAAATGCCTTCTAAACACAGGATCAACTATTAATATGATCAATGAAAATATATTTTGTCTTCCCATTCAAAATAGTAGATGTGAAGTTTTAACATCAAATAGCCCTATTACCTTGAACGACTTGATTATGTTACCCAGAAATAGTATTTTCAAAAAAACCGAACCATTTTATGTGCACAGATTTTCTAATAATTACGATATGCTAATTGGCAGAAAATTGTTGAAAAATGCTCAATCAGTTATTAATTACAAAAATGACACAGTTACCCTTTTTGATCAAACATACTAGAAACTAAAATTTGTATATCCAGAATCAATTGCAAGCTCAGATCAGGAATCAATAAAAAAATTAGATTTTTCACAGTTTCGATTAGATCACCTAAATCAGGAGGAAACTTTTAAGTTAAAAGGCTTATTAAATAAATTTAGAAATCTTGAATATAAGGACGGAGAAAAATTAACATTTACAAATACAATTAAACACTTACTAAATACGACACATAACTCCCCGATTTATTCGAAACAATACCCACTTGCGCAAACACACGAAATCGAAGTAGAAAACCAAGTACAGGAAATGCTGAATCAGGGATTAATTATGGAAAGTAATTCGCCACACAATAGTCCTACTTGGGTCGTACCAAAAAAAACGGATGCTTCCGGCATAAATAAGTACAGGGTAGTTATTGATTATAGAAAGCTAAATGAAATAACCATACCTGACAGATATCCAATTCCAAATATGGACGAAATTCTTGGCAAACTGGGTAAATGCCAATATTTTACAACGATCGATCTGGCAAAAGGATTTCATCAAATAGAAATGGACGAAGAATCAATTTCTAAAACTGCATTCTCCACCAAAAGCGGTCATTACGAATACCTTCGAATGTCATTTTGCCTTAGGAATGCACCCGCTACTTTTCAAAGGTGCATGAATAATATCCTTCGACCGTTGCTTAACAAACACTGTTTGGTGTATCTGGATGATATTATAATTTTTTCAACATCCCTTACAGAACATTTAAATTCAATACAATTAGTTTTTACAAAGCTTGCAGATGCAAATTTAAAATTGCAACTAGACAAATGTGAGTTCTTAAAAAAGGAAGATAACTTTCTTGGTCACATAGTTACCCCTGATGGTATTACACCAAATCCTATTAAAGTTAAAGCCATAGTTTCTTACCCAATTCCGACAGAAGTAAAAGAGATAAGAGCTTTCCTTGGATTAACAGGTTATTATCGCAAATTTATTCCAAATTACGCAGACATAGCAAAACCTATGACCAGCTGCTTAAAAAAAGGAGCAAAGATAGATACACAAAAACTTGAGTACATAGAGGCAATCGAAAAACTTAAGGCTTTGATAATTTGTGACCCAATTTTACAATTACCTGATTTTGAAAAGAAATTTGTTTTAACCACAGATGCAAGTAACTTGGCCCTCGGGGCTGTCCTTTCTCAAAACGGTCATCCTATATCTTTTATTAGTAGAACACTTAACGATCACGAATTAAATTACAGTGCTATCGAAAAAGAATTACTCGCCATAGTTTGGACCACAAAAACTTTTCGACATTATTTTCTAGGACGACAATTTCTCATTGCCAGTGACCTCTTAGATGGCTTCATAACTTAAAGGAACCGAATGCTAAGTTAGAAAGATGGAGAGTTAGATTAAGCGAATACCAATTTAAAATAGATTATATTAAAGGGAAAGAAAATTCAGTTGCCGATGCATTATCAAGAATTAAAATTGAAGAAAATCATCATAGTGAAGCTACTCAACATAGTGCAGAAGAAGACAATGGCAACCTTATTCATTTAACAGAAAAACCAATAAAACAAATAATCTTTATTAAATCCGATAAAAATAAAGTAGAGCATTCAAAAATATTCGGTAACTCCATTACCACAATTCAATATGATGTAATGACACTTGA